>NC_041390.1:476002252-476071231 GCF_002162155.2 Triticum dicoccoides | reverse complement strand
TGCCTCTCTCAAATACGTAATACACACACATACCTCTCTAGGCCCCGCCAAATGCATCAACTACACATTCACACATGTTACATCACGTACCCCATTGATGTAAAAAGCCCTCTCTTCATGTTTATTTCACATACAACATTCCTTTTGAATAAAGTGTGGCCAAAAAATTATTTTAGAGTTTCTACATATATACAACATTACAAAGTTATATGGAGGAGTACGAATGCTAATTTGCATTGCATGGTGCCCACAATGATATTTATTCCGCACTATGAATTTGTATATTTTTATACTATATACAAAGTTAGTCATAATAAAGAGAAAGGAAGAGCATCTCTCTCTCCATCGCATACCCCCCCTATACGCCCCTTTCACGTATGCACACAAAACTATCTCCAGGTCCTCTAAAAGTAAGCCCCCAGAAAATTCACGCATGTTTCATCTTTCTCTCGCGATATATGCAATGACGATCATTGTATTTGAAGCGAAAGCACGATACATACATTGTACTTCAGAATCCACTCATTACGGTCACCATTTACGTTTAGTAGTTATTATACAGTCATGGGCTCATCGTACAACTCTGTATTTGCTCATGACATGACTAGTTGACTAGTTAAACGCTCCACATGGCACCTCTAGTGTTGCATCACATTATCTCACTACCATCGTGCCCACCTGTCGACTTGTATCTACTCTACATCTACACTCTTATAAAATACATAAAATACACTCTTATAAAAACAGAGTTGGTGATGATGGTGTGCCTGCCATCCTGCAATATAGGCCGTCCGATTTATATCTGACGAATAGGAAAAAAACTATGGCAATTTTGCAAAAAGGTACCCACACACCTCTCCACATTTGCAAATAAGGCCTTCCCTCGTTCATCCTTTTCTCTCACAAGATAAACAAGTCATACAAATGCATCTTGATGTTACGTGCAACGCACGGGCATCTTGCTAGTAAGAATGAAAACAAACGACAAAAAAATATTTGGACGGTGGTTCGAAGTCATGACCGCGGGCACAGCGGACAAGGTGGCCTTGTATTGGTATGCTGAGCCGTTTGTTTTAACACACATGAGCTGGTGTGGTGATTATACACACATGCACGCATGCACACGAACTGCATCCACGCAACACTCACACAAAAACATGCACCCACGCACGCACGCAACACTCACACGTACACACGCAGCCACGCACGCACGCAACACTCACACGCACGCACGGAACACTCAAACGCACACAGGCACGCATGCATGCACACACCAGTACACCACATGACCAACACACACTCTCACACTCAAGTGCTCAACCTACACGTGCATGTGCACACATCAGGCCCTGACAGACACATACACAACCAGGTGATTCCCGCGCATGGGTTGGAGCCTTGTCGCGCCTGCGTAAATTTGTGTTTATCTGACCTTTTGCCTATGCGAACTGACATGTGGGACCCACAAGGAACATGGTCAATTTAACTAGTCAACATGGCACCACGCAGACTATTTGGCCGGTCAAGAGAGTGCAATATGATGCTGAACTATGAGCAAGTGACCGTATAATCACCGCAAAACGTATATAGTGACCGTAATCAGCTTATTCTGAAGTTCGGTGACCGTATTACGCTTTTCTCTCTGTAGGCCCTCCAAAACTACATCTCTAGACGTTCTCGCATGTTACATCTAACAACTATGCAATACAGCACTACTACTACACTATAACACAATAAATCATATGTGTTTTTAGTTTTACTAGATATCATATTGTTACTTAATTATTCAGTTTGCATACATTAAAATTGCCTTTGAAATGTATGGCCAGTATCATCTATCGCGCGGGAAAAATCCCGCCCTTTCCTGTTTAATCGGGTTTGTATCGATGGATCATGCGAAACAGCAAAACTATAGTACTATATAGTACAAGTGACAGTTCACTGGGCCATCGTGTCGTCTACTCCTCCGTCGTCAGAGTGGATCGCTCGCTTTCATAAATCTTCTAATCCCTTTCGCCGACATGTAGGACATCAAGCTACCGGGTCCACGTGCCATACCGGAATACAGTGCAGAGCAGTCGGGTTGAAGCACCCCAGTCATGGCGCCGCCGTAGTAATGAGCAATGAGGTGTCAAATCACAAAGGTGCACCTTTCCCGCAGTTAAGTTGGAGGGACGAAGCAACCATCATTTCACTCATTGCTGAATCCGCTTCTCCCTCATCTTCTTCAACTTAACCACGTGTTGCTTCTGTCATTGTTCTGCCTCATGTGGGACGCGGATCGTCTTGGTAAAGCACTGACACGTGGGACCGCATGTTAGAAAACCAGCAGGACAACGTCCTCCGAAAATAAGAATACTAATCCTAAACTTACAAAGGGCTATGTAGCTTCTACGTATACTTTCCATCTAATCTATATATGCCCCCCTGATTTTCAGGTGGGGTGGGCCTAATCCTCTCCTTTAATCCAATCAAATAGTCCCACATCACATCAATTTGTAACTTTACGTAAACCATTACGTGGATGTAGCATTGCTCAAATAAGAAACCTCCCCCGCCATCCGCGCGGCAAAATCACCTCCTTTTTACTAATCTCGATTCTATAATTTTTTAGATCAATATAATTGAGATTTGTATAGATAGCACACAGGAGCAAAACCAAGTGGTACGGTTAAGGGCATCCACAATGTGTAGCCAAATGTGAAAATAGCTTTTGGCATCGTGGGAACCATTGTGGACGGTCCTTCCAAAGCCAAAAAGATGGAACCGAAGCTCCCTGATTGATTGATTGAAGGAATAGAAAAATGCAACGTCTTGTTGACGCTCAAAAAGTGTCACGTTTATAAAGAGTGGCTTGAAGCTATGTCAATATTAATTCAAACTTACTATTGAAATTCACCATGAGATGTCTATCTTCGAGAAGATGAAGATGAATATGAAGATGGTCTAAAACGGAGCTTGGATGTAAAAGTTATGACAAGTTCAGAGATGCTCATGTCGACACCAGATTAAAGAATGGCCATAAACCCAGTGAATATGGCTTCAAGTGTAGAAAGTTTCAACATGAAAGTTGTGCGCCTCGTCGAAATGATCGATTTTTATATAAAGATCGTCCCAATCCGAGGTAGTATGCAAAAGTTAGAGCACACACAGCGCGACCCTTCAGTGAGCAAAATATGACGTCCGGAACCAGACACATATGTGGGTATGTGTGATGAGCTGCGTGAATAATTAGCTGTTTTGCACGAGCGATTTGACCCTCGAGATGACCTCTGATGAAAACATGTTTAACATGAAAGTTGTTCGTCTCGTCGAAACGGTCAAGATTTCTTTCGGACCCGTTTCCATCCGAGGTTGTTTACCATCACAAAAAAGACCTGCAAGGTGCAGCCAGTTTTAGACCGAACATTTTTGGAAAGTTCGGATAAAACCAATCCGAATTTCACTAGGGTTTTGGACGTGAATCCAAACCTTTTGCTTGCACGGGGAGTCCAGTCGCCTTTTATATACCTAAGGGGTGATGGCCGATTGAACAACACACAATCGATCAAATCAATCTATCATGTTTTACCTTACTTTTATCTTCTCCCTTGTTCTTCTTCTTCCTCGTTCTTCGTTCGTTCTTCTTCATTGCAGGGCGGCGAACCTCGAGGCCCTAGGGGCAATCAGGTCGACCTAGGGCAGCCTATAGCCGCCGCGCGCCCTGAGGGGGTCCCTCCCGGGCGTGTGGTGTTTTGGGTGTACAAAAGCGCCTGTCGGATTGTCTTCAGTACCGCGCTTTCGGCGGGTCTCCTCCGACGTGAGCTGCGGTGCATCACCCCCGGCGTCGAGGGTACACGGTGACGTGTTTGTGTGCGAACACACTTTTTGGCGACTCCGCTGGGGACCGAAGCTTTGAACAGTCTCCAGCCCGTTCTTGCTATGAAGAGATCGTCATCTAGGGTTTGCAATCTACAAAGGTAATATTAATACCCAATTCCCTATTGTAGATGCATATAATTGATATGGTGTTACTAGATCATTCAATGAGTACACTCTATCGGCCAGCCCTAGTTTGTTCAATCATGCATCTAATTACGTGCATAGGCCGATTCAAGGTAATTTACATGCTTCAACTTTTTATGATACTAGTAACATGCATCATATGTATCCCAACTCTCATGCATCGGCAACCCCACAAATTGTTATGCCGGTGAACAACATGGTGAGTTTGGTTAATAAATTTGAAACACCTCATGTTAGGATTTCCAATGCCATGCAAGAAAGTGTTTCACCCTTTTATTCATCGGCAAGTAATGTGCAATATACTAATCCAACCATGCTGATGAACGAGAGAATTGGCCATGCTACTACTAGCTATTCGGCCAGTTATTCCCAACCGTCATATGCTACACCTCATGACAATAATTTTTCAGCACCATAGACAACTGTAGATGTTCATAATTCGGCTTCTGACCTTCCTAGTCATAGCCGAATGAATGTAAATTTTACAGGAGCGGTTGTGCCCAATATTGTAGAAGATGAGGTAGTGGTGGCTGCATTGAAGAGTTTAGCCTAAAATAAGAGGATTAGTGCTCTTTGCCTTGAACAACATGAAAAGGGGCTATTTCCTGAGTATGCCGCAATAAAAGCTAGAGTTTTGCAAGAAGATGAATTTTTGCCAATTGATAAAATTGGCGAGCAAAAATATGGTATTACAACAATGCATGTGCCTTCACCTAGTACTACATCATATTATACACCCCCTACACTATTGCAAAATTTCGGCAACACCCGTGTGTCATTGCCAAAAGAATCTAAAAGCATTGGGGGGCAATCGTATTTGGAGTGGGCTGAAATTGAGAAAAAGCTTAAAGCCAACTTTGCCGCTCGCCACCAGAAACAAATAGAAAAAGAATTGGCTCAGATAAAAGAAGCATTGCCAATTGGTAGTATCAATGAAAAGAAGGATGATTCAGAACTGGAAAGTGCTTCGGTTGAAAAAGCTGAATCAAGTAGTATATGTTCCGAGTCCATCAAATCCAAAGAGGCAAGCATTATTGAGAAAGGGCATGGCAAGCATAGAAAAACAACCATGCTTGATTTTTCTGAAGTTAATGGAACCTACTTCCTGCCCTATGAGTTCCGTGCCATAGAAATTGACAAGCCGCAAGGACAAGAGCAAGTAGCCAAACAAAGTTCGGCTGATAAGGATCTTCAAGGAAATGATGCACGGAATAAAGAAAAAGATGATGAAAAGGCGTTGGAGAGTCATCCAAAGATAGAGCAAGATATTGTTCAAGTTACACCACAATCATGCTCTCTCAACATATTTAAAGAGGTATGTCTAGCAAGTAATTTACCTGTTTTCAGATTTGGTCACAACTTTATTGTTGATGCATCTATTAGAAAAATCCTCAGAAGTAATTTTGAAAGACCATTGAAGAAGGGTAATTTACTTATTAGCAATAAAATTGTTTTAGAACATATCAGTTAACCAATTGTGCCATTTATAAAGACCGATAATGACTTATTGTTGCAGCCAAAGCTTTCTTCATTGCTTTATCTAAAGTTCATATCTATTTGGGTAGCTTTGCTTATTTCGTACTTGGCTTGCACTTGGTCTCAATTGAGACATGTGTGTTCTAACTATTTTAGTTTTAGAAATTTAAAGCCAAGATTAAATTCTATTGAGAAAACCGATGCTAGTATAATATCTTACCCAAAGACATCGGAGATAGAGTGCAAAACACAATGCATAGCTGAATGGTGTGATGCAAAATCTGAACCATTCATTTGCTTAATTCCAAAGCCGTTCTCACAGCAAGATCGGCTAGAAAACAAGAAGTATACCTTCAATTCAAGCATGTGTGATCAAATATTTGATTTGTTGCTGAAAAATAATTACATTACAATTCTTGATCACCATGTTAAGCCATCAATCCAAGGACGAATGTATTGTAAGTTGCATGATTCGTCCAAGCATAATTTTGAGGATTGCAACATGTTTCATCAAATAGTTAAATTGGCCATTGAAAAAAGACGATTGAAGTTTGTTGAAACACCAAGAGATGACCAGTCTATTCCGATTGGTCCCGGTGGCGAAAAGTTTTTGCATCGGCTGCTTCAAGCCGATCCATTTAAAGAGAAGGTAAAAACTGTAGGTGATGGGATCAAGTAAACAAGTTGTTGAAGAGCATAATGAACATAATCTTGAGGGTGAGAATTCCATCGAAACTACAATGGAGACGCCAAGGACTGGGGGGCAGCAAGCAAATCCAATGATCGATGAAAGCAAACCAAAAGTAAAGAAAGGCCGAAATAAGCGCAAGTGTAAGAGATCAAAAATCACCTTCGCTGAACTATTGGATAAATATCAAAAGAAGAGTGAAGAGAAGAATGTTTATCGGCCCAATCATGCAAAGAAACCAAGATCACCCCCAAGGCGCAAATATGAGGATCGGTATTGGCAAAGTGAGAATTTTAATGCAACATATTCATATCCTTATCTTGGGCCGCCAATGCCAATGCCATGGATGCCTCCCTATGCTCATATAGATCCATATCCATCATGGGACATGTATGATACAAGGGCACATTCTCCATCTTATTTTAGACCATCTCACCAATATTATGCAGCTCCGAGAAGATCAATATCTGAACAATCACATGTTAAAGACCGTTTCAATCATAAGGAATCGGTCCTGAGCTCAAGGATGAAGAAAGAGGTGGTCAAGCAAGTTTACCATGTTAAAAGAGATGGTCATAAGAGTGCAACTTCAGATTTGATCTTAAATAAAAAAGAGCCAATTAAAGTGTTAACATTGGCTACTAAAGGCAATGAGACAAAGCAACCAATTATTGAGAGTCAAAGTGCCAAATCTGAAGAAAAGAAGTTGAGAGTGCATAAGGCCAAAAAGGAACTGCCATTGGTCAAAACAGAATTACAGCCGAGATGCCCACTCGGCTTAACGTATTGGCAAAAGAAGGAATTACAAAATCTTAGTGCACAAGAGCTGAGACAGAAGAACATGGCATGGGTTCCCAAGAGGATCATTCATAACAAAAATGATGTGCATGCTTCTATTGCAACAAGTACAATAAAAGTGAAGAAAGAGAAGAATGGAAGCAACAAACAATTAAGCCGAAGGTGTGGATCACAACATCAAAATCTTCGGTTAGCACATCATCCATTTTCTTCAACAATGCCATTGATGCCTTTGCCATGGAGTTCATCCACAGGTATGATCAGTTACCCTCCATGGACTTATTTTGATCCATGGATGCAACATAATTTTCTATATCATGACAGAGTATTACCAAATCACTATACATTTGGTTAGTTACATTTTTGTTGCTAATACAAAGGGGCCGAAATATCTTATTGCTATTTCATTTGTTTATTTCGGTTATACATACTTTGGTGGGTGAATACTACATGGACCTCATTATAATGGCCGATATTTATCTATCGCCCTAAGAATATATCTAAGAATGGCCGGTGTGGTACTCTAACGTCGTCCTTAGTTTGAGATAAGTGCTTGCAAAGGAATTTGTCAAATTGATGCCATTGAAGATATTATGCATAGACCAATTCACCAAGATTGCAAAGTGAACTTATGTTTTGATTGGGTGTGCTTTGGCTTATTAGTATTCAGAATTTATGTAAGGCCAAATCAAGGTTGATTTTATTATTGAGCATCATATTGACATCATGCATAATATTGGTTTTAGCTTGATCTCTCTAGTACCATGGAGGTTATATATTGATGGTCAAATTTGTAGCAATGGCCAAGGTGTTGGTGTTGTTTATATATCTCCTTATGGTGCTATTTTGTGAAACCTCATGCCGCTTAAAATATTTATGCACAAATGATCAAAGCTGAATATGCATTGTTATTCGGATTGGAGCTTTTCCTTGCTATAGGTGCTATGCATATTGAGGCTTTCGGTGATTTGTTATGAGTAGTATGACAATGAAAAGTTATCAATGTTTTGACGAATCACTTATAGTTTATCATGAGGTATGTCTAGATGCAAAATTTACCTTGTGTTGCTTTAAAATTGTTCATATATCTAGACATGACAATTTGAAAGAGTTGGCAGAGCAAGCATCCGACTACTATGTTAATCATGGTGTATTGCATTTCTATCAATTGCCGATGCTTATTCTTGCCAACATAGGTAAGGCCAAATTGGAGCTCACCACCTCGGCCAGTAATGAAACTTTTGTGCAGATGAAGTAAGGATTGAAGAAAGTTCATTCTTGATTATCTGCAACATCCTAGCGAAAGGGGGAACAATATGGTTCGGAGGATGGTTTTGATCTATGGAACCTTATCACCGAATTGTTATAGAAGCTGAGAAGTTTTCACCCAAGTTTGCATCAGAAAGTTCACACAAGACATGGCCGATATATACTTATCGTCCTAAGAACATATAAATGGCCGATGGTGTGTTGACATCGTCCTTAGAACAAACTTGGTACAAGTCATTTTTCGGCACGCTAGCTTTGCCGAAAAACAGGGGGCATGTGTTGACGCTCAAAAGTGGCATGTTTATAAAGAGTGGCTTGAAGCTATGTCAAGATTAATTCAAACTTACTATTGAAAGTCACTATGAGATGTCTATCTTCGAGAAGATGAATATGAATATAAAGATGGTCTAAAACGGAGCTTGGATGTAGAAGTTATGACAAGTTCAGAGATGCTCATGTCGACACCAGATTAAGGAATGGCCAGAAACCCAATGAAGATGGCTTCAAATGGAGAAAGTTTCAACATGAAAGTTGTGAGTCTCGTCGAAACGATCGATTTTGATATAAAGATCATCCCAATCCGAGGTAGTATGCAAAAGTTAGAGCACACACAGCACGACCCTTCAGTGAGCAAAATATGACGCCCGGAACCAGACACATATATGGGTATGTCTGATGAGCTGCGTGAATAATTAGCTGTTTTGCACGAGCTATTTGACCCTCGAGATGACCTCTGATGAAAACATGTTCAACATGAAAGTTGTTCGTCTCGTCGAAACGGTCAAGATTCCTTTTGGACTCGTTTCCATCCGAGGTCGTTTACCATCACAAAAAAGACCCGCAAGGTGCAGCCAGTTTTAGACCGAACAGTTTTGAAAAGTTCAGATAAAACCAATCTGAATTTGACTAGGGTTTTGGACGTGAATCCAAACCTTTTCCTTGCACGAGAAGTCCAGCCGCCTCTTATATACCTAAAGGGTGACGGCCGATTGAACAACACACAATCGATCAAATCAATCTATCATCTTTTACCTTACTTTTATCTTCTCCCTTGTTCTTCTTCCTCGTTCTTCGTTCGTTCTTCTTCATTGCAGGGCGGCAAACCTCGAGGCCCTAGGGGCGATCAAGTCAACCTAGGGCAGCCCATAGCCACCGCGCACCCTGATGGGGTCCCTCCCGGGCATGTGGGGTTTCGGGTGTACAAAAGTGCCCATCGAATTGTCTTGCGTACCGCGCTTCCGGCGGGTCTCCTCCGACGTGAGCTGCGGTGCATCACCCCCGGCGTCGAGGGTACACGGTGACGTGTTCGTGTGCGAACACGTCTCTCCTCTTTCTCCCATGCTTGGACGCATGTAGTATAGTATAGAGCACAGAGTCTACTCCCCTGTCCCTTCTATCACAAATCACAAAGCAGTGAGGCATCAAATCACAAAAGCACGGATGAAGCAACCATCATTTCACTCTTTGCTGACTCCGCTTCTCCATCGTCTTCTTCGAGAAGCCATCTCACCGCACTAGTACTCCTAGTAGTACTAGTAAAGGACTTCCTGGATGCAAATAAGGCGGTTGTCTCGGCATGCAGGCGGCACTTGCGAACGACTTACCGTGGTCTCCCTCAATGGTGTTCTCGGTCGAACGCACTTCGCCAAACCAAAAAAAAAGATATCGTCGATGTCACCGCAATGGGGAAGGAAGTCAAATATAGTTACTACCTCCATTTTTTTTGTACACAAGGCCATTATATCAAAATTACAATTTTCAAAGGGCCACTAACACTAATCGAGGCAAAATTGATGGGGTTAGCAACCAAGGACATTAATATCCCCTGCATGCATGCGGAAGTGAGAAGGTTGGTTTGCATGGCGCTGCATTAATCAAGTGATGAGAAGTGAGATGGTTAGCTCTTTGGTCTTTGGAGAAAAAAATACGCATTAATTGACACGTGAAACGAGGATTTGTATCGATTAAATCCCGTGAAGGAAAACCACGCCTTTCTTTTTTAACACTAGTACTCCTAGTACGTACATACTTATCCTGTTTGGGTCTAGGCCTTGCATTTGCCAAACTTCGCCACATATTTTTGTCAAGCTTGCCTAAAGTTTTCAAAATGAGAAGGAGGTACACTTGCGCACGGCTGTCGCGGTCGCACCGCACCCTCACACGATCGCTCCTACACGCCGCGGTCGCACCGCACCCTCACACAGTCGCTCCTGCACGCCGCAAACCCAACCAAGGGAACGCACCCTCACTGACACGTGCTATCGCATGTGAACAAACCAAACTCAGCCATCCTATCGCTGACACATAATTTTCGTTCATAGAGTATGTTTATCCAACCACATGTTGGGGAGTATCCGTACGGCCCGTGCGGTGGTCTGTTGGGGAAGAAGAAGAGGTGAGGAAGAAGGAAAGAAGGGTTAGGAGACGTGGGACATTCATTCAACCGCCTGAAATGGTAGACTGACCCAAGTCAGGCGACTTGCATAACAAATATATGTTTTTACACAGCAAAAGATCCATGAAAACAACAACATAAAGAAAAACTATCACTGCTTGCGGAAAGAGACGGCCTCGTCGTCTTTGGCTGCCGGTGCGAACCAGCCGTCGCTGCCGACGTGTGTCTCCGCACCGTGGTTGTCCTTGGCCTCCAGCTACTCGTTCAAGCAGAACGTGCGGGCGCTCTGCACGGACGAGAGCACAACCTGGTTCAAGTCGAGGACGTTCGGTTCCTCCCACAGGAGGGCCTCGATGGCAGCGGCTTCCGTGCGCTCTGCGTCGAGTCGAGCCTCCGCCGCCCGGTTCAAGTCCAAGACGTCTGGTTCCGCCTGCAGGAGGGCCTCGATGAGAGCGGCATCCGCGTGCTCTGTGTCGAGTCGAGCCTCTGTCGCCCAATTCAAGTCCAGGACGTCCGGTTCCGCCTGCAGGAGGGCCTCAATGGCAGCGGCATCCACGCGCTCCGCCTCAAGTTGAGCCTCCGCCGCCTGGTTCACATCCACGACATCTGGTTCCGCCTGCAGGAGAGCCTCGTTGGCAGCGGCATGCGCGTGCTCCGCGTCGAGTTGAGCCTCTGCCTCCCAGTCCTCCTTTAGTATCGCCATGTTGAACCGTTGGTCCACCTGCACCATGGGGGACTCGGACGCCGGCACGAAGTCGACGTCCATCGTCTCATACCCATCGGGGGCCTTCTGCGCCGCGACCTCCGCCATGAACATTGGATTGGCTTCCTCCTCCTTGTAGCTTGGCTCTAGAGAACTCGGGGATTGGCCCGCTGCAAAGCGAGCTTGGGAACGGAGGTTTGTGGCGCCGACCGCCGCCGCAATTTTTGCACGGCGCTCCGGCGTCAGCATCTTGTAGTAAGTGATCTTGCGGTGCACCATGTCTTTCCGGCGAACTAGGGGGCGCTTGATGCGGGCTAGGGGATCGAAAGGTGGGGGAATGGGCTGGAGATTTGATGTGGTTTTAGGGCAGTGGCTGGCGTAGGCCGAGCAGCGAAGGTTCTGGTGTGAATAGTGGTTCCGGTGACGACCGGTCAATCGGTTTTGACTGTACATCGCTCTTGCTGTGTTCGCGTTGCAGCCCGGCACGTTGGACCCTCCACGTCGCTCACTGAATAGAACGTGCTTCGTCTTGCATTTTCGCTTTCTTGTGGGACCGCAGTGAGAGCAAACCGACGTCCCTCCCCCTCCCCCGACTGCGTCATTTATTATACCACCACTCCCTCCGTTTTATGAGGAGTAAATAAAAACAGAGGGAGTATACTATGGATGAGGATCCCCTGACGTGGCCAAACCCATTGAGTAACTGACATGCGGGGCCTAGCAAGCATGGGGTCCGCCAGTAAGTGACCGAAAGGGAGGGTAAGGTAGGGATACCTACATCAGAGGATCCACTTCCACTATACTACTTTGACCAAATGTTAGAGTAATAATATATGACATGCAACTTACACAAATGTTAGAGTAATAATATATGACATGCAACTTACACAAAGCATACAGTGTCTAATGCGTTTTTCGAGGCTAACTTTGACCAAATGTTAGAGTAATAATATATGACATGCAACTTACACAAAGCATACGGTCAAATTCGTATGTGAAAGGAGTTTCCAATGACATAATTTTCACATTATACATCTCATGTACTATTAATCTTGTCAATAGTCAAATTGGAAACCATCTCGAGTACAAATCTAGGAGTACGTACGAATCTAACAATATTGATTGGGCGTTGTTGAATGTTGATAATTTTTTTATCAAAGTAGATATACTTTGACTACACATAAAACTTATATGTAAACTAGAAAGGATAGGAGGGAGTATATAGTACGTTCAAAAATGAAACGAACATTGAATACCCTTTATATATGATTTGCGGATGCTATGATCACCGGTTCAAAATTTTGAATCCGCCTTAGGTATCATGTGCCCCCACTCGTTCCCTCTCGATTTCATCTCGGGGTCCGGAGATCTATTGAAAGAGGACTAGCTAGGGTGGGTACATGCGAATGATACTCGGCGGAATGTTCAAATGAGGCATGCGGGAGGATGGACTCGACTGGAGGGCAACATGATCGATGGAGAAGAGGGTTGGAGAGGAATGAGAAATAAGCAAACGCCACATGATTATACTTGAATGGCTCAAATAAACAATAAGTTGTCTCGCTTGGCCTACATAGTGAAAGGCCTAATGCGCAACGCGGAGCACTGACGCTCAAATATGGCCGGGAAAACAGGGAAACAGACATGTGGGGCACACCCGTCGGGACGACGTAGCGCAGACTAGTCCAATGGAGGAGCTGGCCCACGACCTCCTCGCCACCAACAACCGTTCATGTGGGTCGTTGGGGCCAACAACAGGGCGCAGCTCCAGCACCGCCTCTAGACACGGCGATCACGGTGAGCGACACGCTCATATCATCGCTAGACACGGTCGATTTCAGTTTGCCGAGGGTGGCGTTAGTGTTGTGGCACGACCAACGGTATGTTTGGTTTGTGCCCAAGGTTGCCCCATCAAAGCATTGGGTAGCCAAAATTTTGGTTGAGGTATTGGTTGCCCATGATTTGGCCGACATTGGCAAGAAAAATGAACTAGAGTTGGCTAGAGTTCATTGGCATGCCAAAGAAATGGCAACCATCCAAACAAAGACCAATCTTTGGGTCATGACCAAAATTTTGGTTGAGGTATTGGTTGCCCATGATTTGGCCGACATTGGAAAGAAAAATGAACTAGAGTTGGCTAGAGTTCATTGGCATGCCAAAAAAGGGCAACCATCCAAACAAATACCAATCTTTGGGTCATGACCAAAATTTTGGTAAGGTGCACTTTGGCCACAATCCAAACACACCCCAACACCCGGCTCGTCGAGGATGCATGGGGCGCCGCGACGCATCCGCAGAGTGGTGTAGCGCGGCCAACTGCGTCCTCTGGACCTGAGACCATGCCGGGTCATCTTGCTTTTTCAATGACATGCGGGGATCGCATGTGAGCAAAGGGCATCTCCAATGTTGCCACGATTGCAGCTGACTACCCTGGCACACCAAAACCCTCGTCCCTCGCGCCATTGCGCGGTGCGTTCCCAGCCGGCGCCAGCTGCCCGCATTCATGTTGCATGTTCGTATGTCATCGTTAAGAGGCTCGGTGCCCGAGGAACCAACTCTGGCGACTTAATGACGCACCCGGACGCTTGGCCTCACCGGAATACGCTACTTAAAGCGGCAACGCCCAGCTAACCTCCACACCATAGCGCATCGTCCTCCTACCTGGAACCACATCCGCCATGACCGCAAGCGCGAACGCTCTGCGGGAGAGCTTGTCTTCGGGGATGGAGCTCGAGGTCGCCGCCCTCGCTCAAGTCGCTGCACAAGCGGTGGCCACGCTGGCGGCCGACGACGGGAGCACCGTCAGCCATGCCTCCTACTTGTCGTCGTCCAACGTCCGGCACCGCCGAGGTTGGGGACTCCTCCGAGGATAAGTAGGGCATGGGAGGCGGCAGGGCATGGTGTGCCAACTGGCCGGTCCATCTCCCGTGTTCTACTTTTCCTCGCCGGAGACCGCACCTTCACTTCATGGGTCTTGAACCCCGCCCCCGTACATGGAGATCACAGATGGAGGACGTCGGTCACCGCCGTAGAATAGGTTTAGGGTCGGGTTTATTTTATTTTTTGGTCCTATAAAAGTTCGAAATGTAATGAAAATCTGTCGTGTTTGCATTAATCTCGGCCGGTGTATACGAACTTTCACAATAATATACATATTGTAGGAGTACTGGCAAGATGCCCGTGCGTTGCACGGAAGATCAAGATCTTGTGGGAGAAAAGGATGAACGAGGGAAAGCCTTATCTGCAAATGTGGAGAGGAGTGCGGGTAAATTGTCATAGTTTCCTTCCTATCCGTTAGATATAGATCGGACGACCTATATTGCAGGATGACAGGCACACCATCATCACCAACTCTGCTTTTTATTGAACCGAGACAAATCTAACATGCGAAGTAAAATAAACACATAGGGTCTATACATACACAAATTATCCTAGGGACTCCAATAGTACGTCCACTACACATTCACGCATTTCACGTCTTTCTACATCTACGGGAACCTACCAAAAGGTTAAAGTAAATTGCCTCTCTCTCTCCTCCCCTGATTTTCATGGTGGTGGGCCCCTCCCTCCCCCCAATCTACAATCAACAGCTCACACGTTTCACATTACGTTAATTACGTAACTGGGATTACGTAGGTGTAGCATTACTCGTCCTAAAAAAACCCAACTAAGCCAACCTCCCAGCATATCGCGCGGGAAAAGACCCGGCCGCGCCGTTTTAGTCGGGATTACCGGATTACTAGTAGTAGTATCGATGGATCGCGCGAAGCAACAAATTTTTTTAGGGGGCGAATCACCTAGTTTAAAAGGAAAAAAGGCAGTACACTCACAGCACTCCTGTCGCAGTCGCATTGCACCCCACACACGTTCGGTCCTGCACACGGCTCACGCAAACGGAACGCGCTTCGGCTTGCCTCTTCACTGACACGTGAGACTACACTTGGAGAAACCGACCATGTGCCAAACTCCCCCCACCCACCGCGTGAAAATCCTTCCCCCCCACACACCCAAAAATTCCCCCCAAATCCGATTCAACCGCCCTTCGGTCAACTAGCCAATAATATTCCCCAAACCCCCCTCCCCCCTGTCCCCCTCCACTCCATTCGCTCTGCCAAAGCCGCCCTCCACGCCGCGCCGATACGTCGGCGCCGCGGTTCGGTGATCCTCTCGCTCCCATAGTACGCTCTCATAGACTGTCGTCCTCTAGCCGCACCGCCACCTCTGGCTATGTTCTTGTGGAGGCGCACAGCGGTCAGCGCCGCCACCGCTGGCGACGTTCGTGTGGAGACGCATGGTGGTCAGCTTCTCCCACGGTACGCGCATTCTAGACTGAGGCCCCGTTCATGTTGGTGTAGCGCTGAATGTTAGCTGATAGACGCTGTTAATCTCACTGTTTGCCGAAGTAGTTTACTGTCAATATGCTCTGCTTAAGAAGCTTCCTTGCCCTGTTCTGCACTCAATCTGCTTAGCTGAGATGGCATGCCAAGGCCGATTAGTTGCTAAAATATCCTGCCATATATTTATTGTGACGTAGATTGCCATGGTCTAGTAGCCAATCTGTTAGGTGAAATAGCTCTACACCGTTTTATACTCGATCTTTGTTGCTGCGATGGCCTTCGATAGTTTGATGGATGTGTGCTCAGCCTCATTGACTGCTGAAACAACCTGCCATAATTTGGCACTCAAATTTGTTTGCTGAATTAGCTTTACATATATTTCGTTACTTAGATCTGCTCGTCCAAATATCTTTCCATAGCTTTAGACATCGACCTAGGTATTTTTTCTGGACTTCATAAAAAAGCATATATGTTTTTCCTGTAATATCTAGTACAAGAACTAATTTGTATGTCTAACAGATGGACAGGACTTGGATAACTTCTGCTCGAAGATTCTCCGCTGCATATGTCGAGGGGGTTGAAAACTTCATGAACTTTACCAGAGCTGAGTACGGTGGTCCGAAATCAGATGTGCTCTGCCCGTGTAGCAGTTGTATGAATTCAGTTACAAGACCCCAGTCAACTGTGCAAAATCATCTACACTTGTATGGGATGTCGGTCACATATACTAGGTGGGTTCATCATGGTGAAGCTGTGAACGTCAATGTTATTGACTACGTGGAAGCAGCAGATCACCATCTTGATCTGCCTGATGCTCAGGTGGAAGAGGAGGAGGAGGTGGTGGTGGCGGAGCCAGTGAGTTTGACCAACATTGAAACAATGCTACGAAATGCTCGTGCATTCCGTGAACTTTCACCTGCAAAAGAAAAACGGTGGGCCCGCATGTTGGAACAATGCAACGTTGCTGTCACCCCAGGAAATAAGCTGTCAATATTCTCAGCTATGGTCACCTTTCTTCAGGTGAAGACATCTGAGCGGATGACCAACAAATCATTAGATGCGATGTTGGCTGCTTTCCGCAAATCTTTCCCAGATGCGTCTGAGCTGCCACACACCTACAGTAAAATGAAGAATTTCCTTCATGCGGTTGGAATTGGATATGATATGATCCATGTTTGTAAGAATAATTGTGTTCTATTCCAGAAGGATTATGCCAACTTAAGTGAATGCCCGAAATGCAAATCATCAAGATGGAAAGATGGCGATGTTGTGAAGAGGATTCCTCGTAATGTTTTGAGACATTTTCCAATTACACCAAGATAGCAGAGGTTGTTTCATGATGCTGAAACAAGACAGGATGTACTGTGGCATTCTAGGAACCAGGAGTACAGAGATCAGAATGTAATGAGCCATCCATCTCATGGTAGTGAGTGGAAAAGCTTTAATGATAAACACAAAGAGTTTGCTGCTGACCCGAGAAACATTAGACTTGGCTTAGCTTCAGATGGATTTAACCCATTTGGCCACCAGAGCGCCACATATAGCATGTAGCCAGTGCTTGTTATCCCTTACAACATGCCTCCAAATGGCTGCACCAAAGAATCAAACTACATGATAGCCTTGCTCATCCTAGGTCCAAAAGGATTTTGATTTGTTCATGGAGCCTCTTGTGGAGGAACTTCAACAGCTATGGAAGGGTGTTCTTACTCGAGACCTATATAGCAGCCCACCAGCTGATTTCTTTCTGCGTGCTGTTATAATTTGGTGCATCCATGATTATTCGGCTTTGGGCACTATGTCAGGGCGAACGACACATGGTTACAATGCATGTGTTCGCTGTGACAGGAATCCGCTGTCATATGCAATACTTAGCAAGATCTATTACATTGGACACCACCGTTTCCTTGCCAAGGACAAGCCGAATCCTAGAAAATACCGAAGACATGTGTTCAATGCAAAGCATGAAAATTGTGATGCGCCAAAGAGGCTCACCGCCAATGAGTTGCAAGTGGAATTAGAGAAGGTCAGGCATATTACACCAGGAAATCATCCTGGTAATGGTAGCGGGAAAAGGAAGCATGACAGGGTAGAAGAGAGATTATTGTTTACCCGCAGGTCCACTTTGTGGGACTTGGAGTATTGGAAAGATTTGGATCTATAGCATAATCTTGATGTGATGCACATCGAGAAAAATATATGTGACAGCATTATCGGCACACTTCTTAATATTGAAGGCAAGACGAAAGATACCTTAAAATTTAGGAATGATTTGACACACCTGGGTATCAGAAAGGATTTGCAGGTGCAAGATGAAGGTAAACCACGGGATATGGCACCAGCTGTGTACGTCTTGGACAAGGTAAAAAAAAGAATTCTGCGAGGTCCTGTCATGTGTGAGATTCCCACATGGATTTGCTTCCAACCCTGAAAGGAGAGTTAGTGCAGATGGAAACAAGGTACAAGGGTTGAAAACTCATGACTGCCACATCCTACTTCAAAGGGTTTTACCTGTTATCCTTAGAGGATTGGGCCGCCCTGACTTATACAGAGCAGTTGCAGAGTTGGGGAAATTCTTCAGGGAACTCTGCAGTAGGAATATCAGGATAGATGCTTTGGAGCGTCTTAGAGACAAGATACCAACTATCCTATGCGACCTTGAGAAGATATATCCACCAGCCTTCTTTGATGTGATGGTGCATTTGGCTGTTCATCTACCTGACGAGGCACTACTTAGAGGTCCAGTACAGTATGGCTAGATGTACCCTATTGAAAGGCGGCTAGGCACTTTCAAGGGCTATGTTAGGAACAGAGCTAGACCCGAGGGTTCCATTGCAGAGGCCTACATTGCTACAGAAGCGTTGACATTCTGCTCAAAATACATTGAAACAGCTGATCAGCTTAGCAAAGAGGTGGGTGAAGACAATCCCGGGCTCAATGTTTTCGATTATTCTATTCGAGTTACAGGGAAGAGTCGACAAGAGGACAAACCTAAAGATTTGGACAAAATGGTTTGGTATGTGTTGAATAACTGTCCTGAGATACTACCTTATATCAAGTAAGTGCAGTACTGTAGCTTATACATCGTAATCTACTAAACTTGCAGCACATTCTTATATATTTAGATGTTTGACGTGATCACTATGTTGTGCAGCATCTACAAAGAGGAGTTACTGCCGCAAAATCCAAGAAACATTGACAAACTGGTTATGGCAGGATTTGCGAAATGGTTCAAGAACCATGTAAGCTTTTGAAGTGCACTGTCAGTTTTCTAACCATAGGTTAAGAAGATGCGGGAGGATGGGCAGGCAGTTGATGATGCCCTTTACTCACTAGCAATGGTCCTGATACTCGGGTAAGACATTATGAATCTTGCGTTTTTGGAGATGTGCGCTACAACACCCTTGCACGAGACGAAGGCAGGAAGACACAAAACAGTGCCATCATGAGCATGGATACGTATGACAAAGAGACAACTGAAATGTATGCTAACATAACAGACATTGTTCAGTTGCAGTATATCTCTAGTTTCGAGGATCATTGGTGTGTGGTTCTGTTGTGCTGTCGTTGGTATAACCTATTTTCCAGGATCGCAAAACCCAGAGCTGATGATTATTTCAAATCCATCAATGTCAAGGTGGCGTACCAGACCAACGAGCCTTTTATTTTGGCAAATCAAGCAACATAAATATTTTTCTTGGAAGACACATTTGCACATAGCGATGACTGCAGAGCATTGCAAAGGTTTGAGCAGAGGAATTCGTTTAATGAAGTTGCACAACAAGATGATGCTTACACTGCTCCTGATGTACAAGATAACACATATGTTCCTAATATCTTTGAGAACCATCACGTCAATGACGCCGGCGAAAAGATTGCCTGTCGTGCTGTGGACATACAAGAGTTGATCAAGAAGAAGCCAACATTCGAGGATGTTGAGGACGAAGAAGAAGATGACACCGTGGGGAATTATGATTCAGACTGATACACATGGTGAAGATGTTGACGCTGCTGCTACGGATGATGATTACATTGCTTTTGTCATATTTTCCTGACAGAAGACGTTTTTTTATCTACTATGTGAAATTGTGTTTGCTATGACAACTAAAACCTGATGAACATGTTGTTTAGTATTTTGCCGTGAGAACATCACTTGTTATGTATGCTGATTTGTGTTTGGTGATTGTATGACAACTAAAACATGATGGCATTGTTGTTTAGTTGTACTCATATTTGACTGTGAAACTTGAATTTGATGACATAGTTTGCTGTTGGACTGCAATTTGCTCGACGTCTTCGAATGAGAACAAAGCTGACCCGACAGGGCCTCTGCTATTTATTTATTTATATGAGCAAAAGGGGATACCCCCTGATTTCCGTTAATATAAATCATTAGATGTTCACAACTGTAGGATCGAAAGTATGTCTAGAGGGGGGGTGATTAGACTACTTGACCAAATAAAAACTTAACCTTTTCCCAATTTTAGTTCTTGGCAGATTTTAGCTATTGTAGGACAAGTCAAGCAATCATCACACAATTCAAGCAAGCATGCAAAGAGTATATTGGCAGCAGAAAGTAAAGCATGCAACTTGCAAGAATGTAAAGGGAAGGGTTTGGAGAATTCAAACGCAAATGGAGACACGGATGTTTTTCCCGTGGTTCGGATAGGTGGTGCTATCCTACATCCACATTGATGGAGACTTCAACCCACGAAGGGTAACGGTTGAGCGAGTCCACGGAGGGCTCCACCCACGAAGGGTAATGGTTGCGCGAGTCCACGGAGGGCTCCACCCATGAAGGGTCCACGAAGAAGCAACCACCCACGAAGGGTCCACGAAGAAGCAACCTTGTCTATCCCACCATGGCCATCGCCCACGAAGGACTTGCCTCACTAGCGGTAGATCTTCACGAAGTAGGCGATCTCCTTGCCCTTACAAACTCCTTGGTTCAACTCCACAATCTTGTCGGAGGCTCCCAAGTGACACCTAGCCAATCTAGGAGACACCACTCTCCAAGAAGTAACAAATGGTGTGTTGATGATGAACTCCTTGCTCTTGTGCTTCAAATGATAGTCTCCCCAACACTCAACTCTCTCTCATAGGATTTGGATTTTGTGGAAATAAGATTTGAGTGGAAAGCAACTTGGGGAAGGCTAGAGATCAAGATTCATATGGTAGGAATGGAATATCTTGGTCTCAACACATGAGTAGGTGGTTCTCTCTCAGAGCATATGAGTTGGAATTGTGTATGTGTTCTGATGGCTCTCTCCATGAATGAAGAGGAGGTGGAGGGGTATATATAGCCTCCACACAGAATCCAACCGTTACACACAGTTTTCCAATCTCGGTGGGACCGAATCAACAAACTCGGTCGGACCGAAAAGGTAAACCTAGTGACCGTTAGAGATTTTCGGTGGGACTGACATGCAACTCGGTAGGACCGATATGGTTAGGGTTTGGGAATAACGTAATCTCGGTGAGACCGATTACACAAACTCGGTGAGACCGAGTTTGGTAATAAGCTAACCAGAGAGTTGGTCAGGTAAACTCGGTGGGACCGATTTGCTCTTTTGGTGAGACCGAAAAGCTACAAAAAGGAAACATAGAGTTTACACTACAATCTCGGTGGGACCGATTCGCTCTTCGGTGAGACCGAAAAGTTACGAAAGGGAAACAGAGAGTTTGCAATCCCATCTCGGTGAGACCAAGATCCCTATCGGTAGAACTGAATTGCTAGGGTTTGGCAGTGGCTTATGACAAGTGAAACTTGGTGGCGCCGGATAGGAATAATCGGTAGGACCGAGTTTGGCTTAGGGTTTAGGTCATATGTGGATATGGGAAAGTAGTTGAGGGTTTTGGAGCATATCACTAAGCACATGAAGCAAGAGGCTCATTAAGCAACACCTCATCCCTCCTTGATAGTATTGGCTTTTCCTAAAGACTCAATGTGATCTTGGATCACTAAAATATAAAATGAAGAGTCTTGAGCTTTTGAGCTTGAGCCAATCCTTTGTCCTTAGCATTTTGAGAGTTCCACTTTCACATCCATGCCATGCCAATCATTGAGCTTTCCTGAAATAGTCATCTTGGAATAGCATTAGCTCAATGAGCTATATGTTGTTATGAATTACCAAAACCACCTAGGGATAGTTGCACTTTCAATCTCCCCCTTTTTGGTAATTGATGACAACATATAGATCAAAGCTTCGACAAATGATAATAAGCATGAAATATATCGTCGCTTTGAGAAGTATGTGACAAGTAAGAGCTCCCCCTAAATTTGTGCATATTTAAAATTTGCTTTGGACTGCAAATGCACAAAGAGTTAGAGTCATGGGTTACTCTTCCATGTCACATACATCTTGGTGGAGCGCTTAAAATGATAAGAATGAAATACATGCACTCATCACCAAGAATAGTGAATGATCACATAAGATAGATAAGATGATAATATTAAGCAAACATTAAGTGTAGCTTATGATCAAACACATGATCATCAATGTCTCACGAGCAATGACATAGTATCTCACACAAAAGCAAACAAAGTTCGAAAAACCACCAAATAAAACAAGAGAGAATAAAAGCAACACTCTCTCTCGAAGCCTATGATCTATACATTTTCTCCCCCTTTGGCCACAAGTTACCAAAAGTTCCTAGAAAATGCATAGTGCTAAGTCGACACTCAGGCTTGATCTTCATGTGGTGGTGGAGTCCAGAGCACTCCAAGGACGAAGCCTTCTGTAGACGTGGTCGGAGTCGAGGCTGAAGTGGACGCTGGAGCTGGTGGAACTGAGGCTGTAGCTGGTGCAGACGTGGTGGCTCTGGGGTCAGCAACTGGCACTGCAGACGACCTCGGACCTCGTGGCACTCTGGCAAAGGCATCAGTTGTAGTCTTGCCTCTCCTCTCCTGCATGTCATCCTGGAGCTGCTCCACTGCAGTCTGAATCTCTGTCACTTTGACATCCAAGTCATAGAACTTTTGTTCCATGATCCTCTCTAAGCTTGCCTGGTTCTAAGTTAGGGTGGCTAGTCCTTGCTCAATCCGCAGGGTGGATGCAATCAAGTAACCAAGCTGCTCTTGTTTGGTTTTCAGGAAATATTCAGATGCCTTCTCTTGAGTAGGCATCTTGGCAGCTTTCTCCTTCCTCGCCTTCTCCTTCTTGGCTTGTGCTTTGGAGCTGGCTTGGCCTTGGAAGCAGCTGCCCCTGTTCTTATGGCATCACCCATCAGCTTGGGTGCCTTAGGTGCTGGTGCAGCTACCTCTTCTTCTTCCTCCTCATCTTCCATGATGGAAGCCTTGCCAAGCACTCTAGCTACAGTTTTCTTCACCCTTTCTTTCCTCTTCTTGCCTTCAGCAGCAACTGGATCAATGGGAGTGGGCTTCTCAGTTGAAGCTCTGGCCTTTGACATAGGCTGCCTGCCTGCTGGCCTTTTGATCTTCATTCCTGGTTTTATGCCCTGTGCTGGCTCAACTCTCTTGGAAGTTGCTTCCTCTTCTGCCACATAATCCTCATCTTCTGAGTCTGAGGTTCTCTTCTTTCTCTGTCTTGTGGCAGCTTTAGGCAGATTGCTAGGGGTGCTCCTGCTGCCATCATCTGAGGAACTTGAGGGACTAGTGCCCTCACTCATCTGCACTTGCTGCTCTGACAAGTTCTGGCTATCACTTTGGTCTGACATGATGCAAACTCTGACTGCTGACCCTGTGAATAGGTTATAGATGAGATAGAGTGGATAAGCATCACAAAATGCAGAGATTTTTGCAAAAGAATAATTCAAAAACTTAGTTTTAGTTTCCCACTGAAAGCATCTCGGATCTACCGATTTCTAAACTCGGTGATACCGAAGCAGTTTTGGCACCTAAACTAGTGAACTCGGTCAGACCGAGTCACGGTTCGGTGGCACCGAGACTGCTAGGGTTTCACAGATTTCCAAAATCGGTCACACCGATAAGTAATTCTCGGTCAGACCGAGTCTCACTTGTGCAATGGCATAAGCCAAATCGGTGGGACCGAGTTTTTCAACTCGGTGGGTCCGAGATGGTTTCGGCGGAAACCTAACCCTAAAATTTTCAAATTAAACCTAATCTACGAGTTCATTGACTGGATAGAAGTTTAACAAACGTGGCAAGAATCATGATGATCACAATGTGCTAAGAATCGGATTGGGGAATAGCACAAAGATCGAGTCCATACCCTAGTTCGGCGGAGACTCGCTATGGCGGCAACGACGGGGTTGAATTTCTGTTGACGGCGATGGAGACCAGCGACTGGAGGCGGCTGGCGGCAAGGAGACGATCCGGAGACCAAGTTGGCAGAGCAGGCTATCGCGCGGGCGAAGGGGTTCGGAGAAATTTCCAAATTTTTGCCCGTGACTATATATAGCCCGACCCTGTCGGTGTGACCGAGTGGAACAACTCGGTGGCACCGAGATGCAAAACTGTATACAGTTGTTGCAACTCAGTGTGACCGAATGGTTCAAATCGGTTGCACCAAGATCGAAAAGCTAGATCAACTTAATGATCTCGGTAGGACCGAAAGTAGGGTATCGGTCAGACCGAGAATCATAAAGAGGTTTTGGAAGTTTAAGTCTATGACGAATCGGGGACTCCGAGCGCTCCTCACACAGAGTGGTTCGAATCTAACTTGATCAAATTTTGTGATGTAGCATGAATAGAGTTTGAGATGACAAAAGCATAGATAGCTAGAGGAGGTTCTTAGGCATTCTTGTTTATCCACTTGGCAAAAGGAAATAAAACCAAACAATCAAAACAACAAGTGGATGTCCTCGAATGAGTAAAATATGCAACCAGCATGCTCACACAATAAGATGGCAAATGAAATATGTGACAAGGCATGCACAACCAATTCTAGCATCTATCAAGCAATTTGCAATGACAAGGTCATCTATATATGAGTATATTGACTTAGGAGTCAAGTGAGAACACTTGATCATAGGTCATACTCATCGTTTAAGCTCAAGTGGGGTTACCACTTTTACATAAAGCATTGTTGTGTTCACATCTTTAGAGTTGCTTTAGCTCAAGTCTTAGAGTAAAGCTCCCCCTAGATGTGATATCCCCCCTTAGAGGGATGAACTAACCTCGGGTTTTGTCGATGATGACTTCTTGTAGATGTTGAAGATGTGGATGCTCAATGTTGATGTAGATCACTTGGAGCTATCCCTTTGAGTGAATTGCACTTTCAATACCTACATGGATTAGTCCCGCAAGGAACAAACAAGGATATCCATAGACATAGAGTGATGCACACACAAGATGATGTCCATGAAAACTTTTAGGTTACCTTGTCCCTTGTCTTACCAACAAGAGGGTTTGTGACTCCTTGAACTAGTGCAAGATGTGGAAGTTGATTGCACTTGTTCTTGCCAAAATGATAAGAGTGAAGTATGTTGGCGGAGTCACCCTCAAGAACTCTCTAGTTCTTCTTCTTTTGGATCCACACCATCTTGATGGGAATCCTTGGAGTTGTAGTCGTACTTGATGAAGTGGAACTTGAAGTAGTCTTGGGAATCCACTTGACTAAGGTCTTAGGAGCTTCTTCAAATGCATCAATTTCCTCTTGAAGCTTGTCCTTGCCCTTTTGCTTGTAGTCTTGTGGTGGAAGATCATCTTGAGCTTGTGTCCCCTTGAAAGAAGTATCATACTTCTCTTGTTGAGGAACAAACTTTGTCTTGGGGTATTGATCTTCTTCCCACTCAACTCCATTGGCATTGAACTTTCGTTCAAAACCAACACCTTGATTCTTCCGGTGCATTCCTTGCTTGCGCACAATTTCCTCGAATTGCTTACTCCCGGCAAGGCTTTTGTACACTCCTTTCTCTATAATTCCCTTCAATAAGCTATTTTCTTGCTCAAGTGTAACTTGGCTAAGAGAATCATTAGTGGAATCAAGAGAACTACTTGAAGCAACAATATTGGATTTAGCATGATCATTGTTACTGCTAGAGGAAGAATCTTTCTTGTTCTTGTTACTAGACTTGACTTGAGGCATGTAAGTGGATAAGAGTAAACGCTTGGCAATGTAAGAAGAACTTTTCTTGCGGAGATCATCATTGATTGCTTTTAAGAACTCATGCTCTTGCTCAAGATTGAGCTTTTCAAAGCGTAATTTCTCATGATCTCTTAAAAGTTCTCGATGATCTTCGAAGATAGTTTCATGAGCTAACTTCAGAGTGTTTAGTTCTTTAGTTAGATCCTCAATCTTCTCCTTATCATTATCATTCGTTTTATCTTGATTAGCATGATTAATTGATGTTTCATCATAGTATTCATCACTAGAGTTGTCAACAAGCAAATCATCACCTAACAAGTCATCTTCATCACTATTGAAATCAACATACTCGGGGTGTGTTACCTTAGGACCTTTGGCCATGAAGCATCTTCCAATTCCTTCATTTTGGTGAGTCAAATATGTCGTAGGAGTTGGTTGACACAAGTGCTAGACCGGCAACACCTTCATCTTGAGTATCTTCGGAGTCGGAGTGATAACTTCTCTCGGAGTGGCTGTCGGAGTCGGAGCCGGATACCCATTCACCAACATGAGCTTGATGTCTTCGTTTTGTGTAGCTCCTTGATGATTTTTCCTTCCTTTCCGAATCCTTGCTTCTCCGTGAGTATCTTCGTTCATAACGATCATCTCTACTCCTTCTCTCTCTTGGTGGTGATTCTTTGCTTCTTCTTTTTGGAGAATCTTCTCTTCTCTTGTAGGGAGACGTACACTCATTGGAATAGTGTCTAGGTCTTCCACAACTGTAGCAGTTTCGCTCTCGATTAGAAGATCTTTTGTCATTGTAGGACCTTGACTTGAAGCTTCTATCTTTGCTTCTACTCTTGTAGAACTTGTTGAAGTTCTTCACAATTAAGCTGAATTCTTCATTGAAGTTTTGTTTCTCACTTGATGATGTAGGGGCTTCACATGAGGCTTTGTAGGCACCACTTGATTTGTTGTGAAGTTCCTCTTTATCCTTAAGTGACATCTCATGAGCAACAATTCTTCCAATCACCTCCGTTGGCTTGAGATCTTTGTAGTTGGGCATCATTTGGATCAATGTGCACACGGTATCATATTTTCCATCCAAGGCTCTTAGAATCTTCTTGATGATGAATCTATCAGTCATCTCTTCACTTCCTAAGCCGGCAATCTCATTTGTGATGAGAGCAAGCCTAGAGTACATTTCAGCGACACCTTCACCATCCTTCATTTTGAACTTGTCAAGTTGACTTTGAAGCACATCCAACTTGGATTCCTTGACGGAGTCGGTACCTTCGTGCATATCAATCAAAGTGTCCCAAATTTCCTTTGCATTCTCAAGACGGCTGATTTTGTTGAATTCTTCGGGGCACAATCCGTTGAAGAGAACATCACAAGCTTGAGCATTGTATTGGCAGATTTTAGCTATTGTAGGACAAGTCAAGCAATCATCACACAATTCAAGCAAGCATGCAAAGAGTATATTGGCAGCGGAAAGTAAAGCATGCAACTTGCAAGAATGTAAAGGGAAGGGTTTGGAGAATTCAAACGCAATTGGAGACACGGATGTTTTTCCCGTGGTTCGGATAGGTGGTGCTATCCTACATCCACGTTGATGGAGACTTCAACCCACGAAGGGTAACAGTTGCGCAAGTCCACGGAGGGCTCCACCCGCGAAGGGTAATGGTTGCGCGAGTCCACGGAGGGCTCCACCCACGAAGGGTCCACGAAGAAGCAACCACCCACGAAGGGTCCACGAAGAAGCAACCTTGTCTATCCC
The DNA here is from genome assembly GCF_002162155.2 of Triticum dicoccoides. Classification (NCBI taxonomy): domain Eukaryota; kingdom Viridiplantae; phylum Streptophyta; class Magnoliopsida; order Poales; family Poaceae; genus Triticum; species Triticum dicoccoides. The sequence goes on along the minus strand of NC_041390.1, from coordinate 476,043,794 downwards.
ACCATGGCCATCGCCCACGAAGGACTTGCCTCACTAGCGGTAGATCTTCACGAAGTAGGCGATCTCCTTGCCCTTACAAACTCCTTGGTTCAACTCCACAATCTTGTCGGAGGCTCCCAAGTGACACCTAGCCAATCTAGGAGACACCACTCTCCAAGAAGTAACAAATGGTGTGTTGATGATGAACTCCTTGCTCTTGTGCTTCAAATGATAGTCTCCCCAACACTCAACTCTCTCTCATAGGATTTGGATTTTGTGGAAAGAAGATTTGAGTGGAAAGCAACTTGGGGAAGGCTAGAGATCAAGATTCATATGGTAGGAATGGAATATCTTGGTCTCAACACATGAGTAGGTGGTTCTCTCTCAGAACATATGAGTTGGAATTGTGTATGTGTTCTGATGGCTCTCTCCACGAATGAAGAGGAGGTGGAGGGGTATATATAGCCTCCACACAAAATCCAACCGTTACACACAGTTTTCCAATCTCGGTGGGATCGAATCAACAAACTCGGTCGGACCGAAAAGGTAAACCTAGTGACCGTTAGAGATTTTCGGTGGGACTGACATGCAACTCGGTAGGACCGATATGGTTAGGGTTTGGGCATAACATAATCTCGGTGAGACCGATTACACAAACTCGGTGAGACCGAGTTTGGTAATAAGCTAACCAGAGAGTTGGTCAGGTAAACTCGGTGGGACTGATTTTCTCTTTTGGTGAGACCGAAAAGTTACAAAAAGGAAACATAGAGTTTACACTGCAATCTCGGTGGGACCGATTCGCTCTTTCGGTGAGCCCGAAAAGTTACGAAAGGGAAACAGAGAGTCTGTAATCCCATCTCGGTGAGACCGAGATCCCTATCGGTAGAACCGAATTGCTTGGGTTTGGCAGTGGCTTATGACAAGTGAAACTCGGTGGCGCCGGATAGGAATAATCGATAGGACCGAGTTTGGCTTAGGGTTTAGGTCATATGTGGATATGGGAAAGTAGTTGAGGGTTTTGGAGCATATCACTAAGCACATGAAGCAAGAGGCTCATTAAGCAACACCTCATCCCTCCTTGATAGTATTGGCTTTTCCTAAAGACTCAATGTGATCTTGGATCACTAAAATATAAAATGAAGAGTCTTGAGCTTTTGAGCTTGAGCCAATCCTTTGTCCTTAGCATTTTGAGGGTTCCACTTTCACATCCATGCCATGCCAATCATTGAGCTTTCCTGAAATAGTCATCTTGGAATAGCATTAGCTCAATGAGCTATATGTTGTTATGAATTACCAAAACCACCTAGGGATAGTTGCACTTTCAACTACACTACGCCCAGCCTACTACACAGGTTTCATTCATTACTAGTTTCAGCAAAGTGCTCATGTCGTAGCCACTGAATACATCATGAGTGCTACATACACTGCAAATAAAGAGATAATCATCCTACAGAGCACATCGATTTTGCCCATTATCTTCACAAGCTCTTTCATCTCCTCATTGTTGTCAAGGCCGTTCAGCAGCTATTGCTTGGCCATGATCAGAGGAACTGCATCTTTAACCTTCTGCTCTGCATCTTCCTCTTCTACTGTTCCTTTAGTTATTTGTCCAACACCCCAACCTGCTGGTATTGGGATTCCTCGGCTAACCAAATAATCAGCGTAGTTGCATTCCCCCACATCAGCAACTTCCTAGAAATACAAATCACACAAATCTTTCCTTTTCTGCACGAATCAAATTGGAAGATCATCAACCAAACTATTAAAAAAATCAGCAACTGAAAGCAGCAGAACAACACTTAAACATATTATTACCCCATGATTCGGGCATTTGTAGAAGACTCGACCAGGGTTGCGGATTGTGGTTGAGACACGACGGATGACTCTGCGTGATTTGCAGCAGTGGCACCACACCAACGGCAGCGGGTTGCGATGAGCAATCGGCTGCGGTGTGTGTGCCGGCGAGGGTGTGATGAGACCCACAGGCAATGGTACGGGTGGCGACTTGGCGCATATCTGGTTGTTGCCTGCTGAAGAGCAGGTGGACGAGCAGCTAGCGAACATGGTTGCTGCGGCCAGAGCTTCTGATGCTAGGCAGAGTAAGTAGAGAAGAGGAGAAGCAAACATTGGATATGTCAGTTTCATTACTTGCAGAGTAGCATAGCACCATATATAGTCATAGTCTAGGTTTGGATTCGAACCAGCTATAGGAGCACGTCTTTATTTTTTCTAAAACTCGGCAACGTCTCTTTACTGGTACACTAGCTTGTTCTGTACGCCTTCCCAAGTCTTTGATTTTCTTTCCCTTTTTTGCGAGGAAGAAGGAGGAAAAAATTGAGAGTTCCTGGGACTCGAACCCAAGACCTCTCGGTTGAAAACCAAGGGTGCTAGTCACTTATGTGGCGAACGTTCCCTGTAAGGAGGACGGCAGATGAACGCATTTTCCTCGCATTTTTCTTCCTATATATAAAAAAGTATGCTACTTGGTGTCTGCTTAGTCAACAAACGATTGTGCCAACCTTGACTGTTGGATTGACATTCAACGTCTGTCGTGTTTCTTCAGTCTCTTCTTCCTCGAGTCGCCAAAGCCAAACCAGCGCCGGCGGGACCGCCTGCTCCCGCCTCCCACGGTTGGCTGTGATCTTCCCCGGCTCCTGTTCATTCCCGTCCGAGGCCTCACCATCGTCCTCCGCCTTGGTTCGCTCGCCACGGCGCCGCCCTCCGGTGTTGTCAACATGGTCAACAACCGAGAGGAATAAGGAGATGACTGTACATGGTGAGGATGACAGTAGGGACCCAGCAGCGCGTGCAGTAATTTTGTTTTTTCGGGACGGAGAAGGGTATCAACTGGGTTGTGCGGGACCCGTGGCCCGTCTAGCCCAGGCTTTTATTTCATATGTTTAGCACATGACCAGCCCAGTTTGTTTTTTTCCTTTCTGAAAATGGCTAGCCAGCTATTTTGTTTTTTGCAGAATAACCAAGGTAGGCCTACTTGCTTTTCTACGCCCTGCTGGGCCGGAAATCTTTCAAGACGAGGATGGATGCATTTTGCCCAGAAAATAAGCTATAAGTAATAATAAATGGGCTATAAGTAATAATAAATGGGCTGTAAAATGAAAAAATACAGCAAACAGGCAATTAGTTCCAAAATACTGTTTTCTTTCGGATTTTGATATTTTAAATTTCATTGTTTTTGTGCGGGTAAAATTTCATTGAATTTAAATTAAGGTATATGCTGTTTGGGACAGATTTGGAGGCTGACTTGTGGGTCTACTAGGTTGACGTGTACTTTGGCTTTGTCAACTTAGTCCACAAACGATTCTAGCAGCAGTGACCGTTGGATGTTAATCCAACGGCCGTGCTGCTTCTTCAATATCTGATCTTCTTGCTCCAGCCGCCCAAACCAGCTCCGGTGGGACTGCCTGATCCCGCCTCCCGTGGCCGGCTGTGCTGCCGCACAGGTCGCACCGCCCCACCCTACTTCATTGCTGGCTCCCGTGGCCAGGCCATTCCTCTACTCACCCACACCTCCTGTTATTTTCCCGCGAGGGCAGCCGGACCAGCAAACCCTCGTACTCCCCACCGCGTGGGCAACCATTGCCGAGTCTTCCCCGGCTCCGTGTTGTTCCCTTCCTAGGCCTCGCCGTCGTCCACCGCCATGGTTCTCTCGGCGTGGCCTGGTCAACTTGGTCAACAAACGACATCCATCGGCCGTGGACTGTACGCGCAAAATAATGATTCCTCCACCTGACAGCTGGGACCCACCGGAAGGGCCTCTGTATTTTGCGAAAAAACGTTCCCCCCGCTGACATGTCGGACCCACCAGCTATATCTTCGCACGCAAGGAAGTGCCTCCTTATTACGCACAAAAAAATGAATACCCCCCTGCTAGCTAGGACCCACCATAGTGGGAGGATGACTTGTGGGCCAACTAAGTTGACGGGGACAGAGGGCTTTGTCAACTTAGTCAATATGAACGATTCTAGCTCCAGTGACCGTACGATGTCCATCCAACGGCCGTAGTGCTTCTTCAACCTCTGGTCTTCTTGCTCCATCCACCCAAAGCAGCGCCGGTCGTGCTGCATGCTCCTGCCTCCCGTGGCCGGCTGTGCTGCCGCGGAGGCCTCACCTCCCCCTACTATTCCCACCGCTGGCCAAGCCCTGCGGCGACGGCAGCCTCATACCACAACCGAACCAGTGAACCCTCGTACTCCTCTTCGCACGGGCTTCCACTGCCGTGTCTTCCCCGACTCTACGTCGTCCCCTTCCTAGGCCTCGCCGTCGTCCACCGCCGTGGTGCTCTCCGCGTGGCGTGGTCAAGAAGTCATTCCTTGACCACGTTAACCACGCTGCGCCGAGAGCACCAGGGCGGTGGACGACGGCGAGGCCTAGGAAGGGGACGATGCGGAGCCGATGAAGACGCAGCAGTGGATGCCCACGCGGAGAGGAGTATGAGGGTTCACTCGTTCGGCTGCAGTGTGAGGCTGCCGTCGCCGCAGGGCCTGGCCAGCGGTGGGAATAGTAGGGGCGGTGAGGCCTCCGCGTCAGCACAGCCGGCCACGGGAGGCAGGAGCAGGCGACACGACCGGCGCTGCTTTGGGCGGCTGGAGCAAGAAGACCAGAGGTTGAAGAAGCACTACGGCCGTTGGATGGACATCGTACGGTCACTGTAGCTAGAATCATTTATATTGACTAAGTTGACAAAGCCCTTGGTACGTCAACTTAGTAGGCCCACAGGTCAGCTTCCGAAACGGTGCACCCCATATGTCAGGGGGAGGAATCATTTTTTGGGCGGGTGAAGCTAGAATATCCGAGATTGAAGAAGAAGCACGGCATTCGTTAGATGGACATCCAACGGCCACTGCTGCTAGAACCGTGTGTTGACTATAAGTTGACAAAGCCTTGCATACGCGTCAACTCTGTTTTTTTAGGGGACGCGTCAACTTAGTAAGGCTAGAAGTGTGTGGCAGAGAACTTATAGCCCATTTGAGATTTGTAACAATGTGTAGCCCATTTTTAAATTCTAATGGAATTTACTACAGCCCATTTACAGTTTGTTAAAAGTACAGCCCATTTCAACCAACCGTTCAAAACAGAATTCAATAAAATTTCCCACATTTTGATGGGATCTGAAATATTTTTATCCCGAAATTTCTAGTCAGATTAAATACAATTTCAATATAAATTTATATTACGTAAAAATCCAACGAAACATTGCGCTCGCAACAATTAATGAAATTAAAATTTTCAATATCCAAAAATAATATTTTATAAAGTAATCACGTGTTTGGTGCATTTTTTATAGTTACTGCCCGGTTTTTATAATTACATCCCATTTATTATTTCTTAAAGCCCATTTTCTTGTTAATCCTAATGCATCCCTCCTAGGAAAGATTTGCAGCCCAGCGGGGCGGAGAATAACAACTTGACCTTGCCTGGGTATTCCTAAAAAAAGTATAGCTGAGCTAGCCATTTTTAGCTTGAAAAAAATTAGTATCTGGGCTGGTATCTGGCCTGGGCTAGACGGGCCACAGCCCGCCCAGTTAATACCTGCAGCGATGTTTTCGTTGTTGTTCAGAGGAGAAAAATTAATATCTGGGCTAAACATCGAAAAACTCTGCAGTGCTCACACCTCAAAAACACAAATACTGCTCGAGCTGCTTGGTCCCAGCTGTCGGCCACTTCTTGTGCAATTCTCTCGTTTATTAACTACTACATAGGTTGACAATGGTGTGGGACCATGATGTCAGGAAACCAGGAGGAAGCAAAATAAATTACTCCAGCGAGCGCTTCCACCTCTGCCTCGTTGTCTCCCGTGGAAACCCCTTTCCTCCCTTTTTTTTGCTCGGGCAAGGACCAATGCATGCAGCACGTCCATGCGGTTATTAGGCAAGAAATAAAAGCGCTTTGCATGCTATGAATTACGATGGCCTGCATGGGTAGCTAATAAGGCATCCTCTTAACTGTTGTGATTAAATGTTGTGTTTAGAAGAGAGAAATATTCTTCTTTTCCACCAATCTGCTTGCACCTAGGTTGTGATGCACCTTCTAATGCGACTTATTCACCTAGACGGAGGGAGTATAGTTTTATACATATATATATATATATATAAAAAAATAAGGAGGCACTTGTGTACGTGAGGCTATGGACCTGGTGGGTCCCCATTGTCATCCTCTCCAAGTAAAGTCATCTCCTCGCCCGTGCGCGCTTTCTGCCTGAAACAGTCAGCGCCGCCCGCCCCGCTTCCCGGTGCAGGCGATTGCTCCGCCTTCAAATGACACAAGTGTCGTCCGTCCGTCCATCTACCACCCACATTAATGATACACGGTTGCCGAGGCGGCTACTCCGGCGCCACACATCCGTCCCTCCGCCCGCCCATCATTGCTATATAAACTGCTGCGCCGGCCATAGCCGCAGTCATCCGCATCTGTTCCCTTTCTCCTATCCACACCACTACTGCCCACCATGGCTTCCTCGTGCTCCAGCGCTCTTCGGGACGGGTGGACGACCGACCACAAGGAGATGGCAGCCATTGCTGCCGACCGGCTGGCCGGCAGGCAGCCGGAGGACGACGACGTCCCAATGGAGAACATGGTAGTCGACGATCCGGCGCCAACCCTCTCCTCCGCGCCATCCTCACCGGTGCATTGCACCATGACCATCGGCGAGGCCCATGCCCAATATATGGACAGTGTGAGGCAGATGAGTCAGGCGCAATTCCTGAAGGCGCAAGCCGACGCCGCCTACAACCACCATCTCCTCCAGGAGCACCTCCAGGCGGAGGAGCGGATCACCGCGGAGCGGGCGGAGCAGGAGGCACTGCTCGACTCGTACCGCTCCGCCCGCAAGGGCCGCCTCGAGCGCTGGCGGTACCGCATGCGGGTGGCGGAGGCTGCAGCCGCCTACAAAGAGGCTAGAAAAGAGGGCGATGAAGCGGGCAAGGCGCTGTTTGGCGAGACCGAGGACGAGGCATAGGACAATGCCAGCTCCGACGAGTCCCCACTCCGCTGGCGTCGACGAGGCCCTGCTCCGCCGAGGCCCCGCGGCGCCAACAATGAGGCAGAGGACACCGCCGGCTCCGCCGAGGCCCTGCCCCGCCAACAACGAGGCAGAGGACATCACCGGCTCAGCCGAGGCCCCACCCTGCCGGCAACGTGGGGGAGGATTTCCACCGCTCCGCCGAGGCGCCGCCCGCCGGCAACGAGATAGAGGGCATTGCCAGCTCCACCCCGCTGCCAACGAGGCCGCGCCACACAGAAAACGAGGAAGAGTAGAACACGGTAGGTCACTGCCGCTCGGGTCCAAGTAAGGCCACCGCTGCTACCCTCCGGTTGAAGCCAAGCTAGGCGGGTTAACCATTGACGGCCGGTTAGCTTCTTGGCGGCGACGTGGAGTCGGAGAGCTGTGCTTGAGAAGGACGCTGCTTCTACTTAACTGCTGGTGCAGTTGGCTGACTGACACGTGGGCCCAACAGGCCACATGTCAGTTACGCAACTGCACCTACAGTTTAGTCATTGAAGCTTCTGTTCGGCTCAGAGGGACACAAGTGGGTAGCTTTGGTTAATTAATTATACCTCCAGCGCACCCCTTTTTAGTTGAAGAATGTATGAAATGTAATGAAATCCGGGATGCTTATATGAAATTCGACTGTGTATGAATGAATTTATTTCGATTAGTTCAAATTCATGTATCACTGGCATTGGATGAACATGCAAAACAACACGTACTAGCATTATTCCCAGGGTGATCACCTCGTTTGCAGTAGTTTCACATGTACTCCCTCTGGTCCTTTCTAGTCTGCATACAAGTTTTGTCTGCAGTCAAAGTATATCTACTTGACCAATCTTATACAAAAAAGTATGCACTTTCACAATGTGCGAAGTAAAAAGGAACAGAAGGAGTACAAAGAGTTTGAGCAGCTTTTTAGCATTTCTGTACATTACGGCCTGGCAATTCATAGAGAACATTCAAAACAATCGATGATTATGCATCGCAGCGACTCACATGTCAGAGGCAATATTTACTTCACAACTAAAGAATAAAGAAAAATTGATCGACGCTGCTGACAGCAAAGGGCGTCCCATTCGAAAATATCAAACACATGTCTTAATATCAGACACATGTCTTGCTAAAATCAATGAGCAAAATTTGACAAGGTTATCCCATTCCAAAATATCAAATGCCTACGATTGTGGAATGGGCAGGGTTTGCCATCAGTTCGGACATTGACATGGCACCTCGTGCTAAATAAACCAGCTGTTCTTTTTGTGCAGTTCCACCAAATTCATGCGTAGCTTGTATGATTTCGCCCTTATATGTTGCAACGCCTTGAACTTATCGGCACCTCCTTTCTTGTGGTGGAAATGAATGATTCGATGTATTCATGAACATTTTGTGCAGTTCCCATTGAAATCAAGCTGAGCACCCCTGTTTGCACAAATACAAAAAAGTGATTAGTATAAAGCAAATTGTACTATGAATTGACAGTTTCAACAGGCACATACATGGTCCATGTAGAGCACACTTTTAGAAAAATGGAACTCACCAGAAAGAATCCTAGAACAACATTGTACTCGCGCATCACAGCAAAAAAATGGAGATTTTGTCAGTCCTTCTGAGCTGAAGTTAGTTTGGTCTTTTGGGGAGTAATGTAACCATCCTTCAATTGCTCCTTCTGATGATAAGATAGACAGGGCTTCTTCATCCTGGCATAATCAGAACTAGTCACTTCACGTACTCCATATTCTTCTTCAGAGGAAGATGATCCTGTTGTGCAAAGATAAGAGGACTACTAAATGCTAGCATCGCTGTTTGCTCGAAAAAAAGGAAAGGAAATATTTAAAACAACATAGATGAAGCACTTCTCAAGGACAATACCACTTTTTCATGACAGTATCTAAACAGTAGCACAACACCAATAGAGATGACAAAGCTCAATCATATGGATGAAATCAGTGGGCGAGTACCAACCTTTGTCAGGAGGATTATTGTGTAGAGCATACAGATGAAGCAATTCTCCGAAACCATCTGTTGCTATCTACGATGGTGGCCAGGCTTACTATATACTCCTCGATTAGTTTAATGTTTCCAACATCTTCTTGTGCAGTTCCACTAAAATATATGGTATCTTCAAAGAAGATCCCTGTTTGCACAAGTAGAGATAATTACATATTACATTAAGAGTGGCATCAAATCAGTGGCAAAACAATTGCTCGTTCCATCCATAGCAATAAATTAAGATGCAAAACTATATCATTACTTGTGTCATCACAGTTCCAGTGCTTCATTACAGCACCGGGAGTTGATTTTTGTTTTTCTTCTGCTTGTTCTTCCCCTTCATCACTTGGTTCAATAACAGACAAGCTTCGCCTTCAATGTAAGATTTGGCATGTCAATTAGGGAGCACAAGTATAGTACTAAACTTAATTTTCTGATGAAAGTGGTAAAATACAGGTCAGAAGTTGTGAAATATCCTTATCTTACCTCAATGGGATATTACAGTGCACATACAGATTGGAAGTCTTGTCTCCATTTGTGCAGTTCACTAAAATCAAGCAACATTATCGTACAAGTAGCACAACATATGAATGCACACTGCAGAATCATGTGAAAGAAGGCTAGTACTGACCTCTCATGATGCGGAATTCAAACAACTCACAAGAAGAAGATCTGAACCAAATTCGCCTTAACGGATAGGAAGTAAGATCTCCTCTTGTGCAGTTCCACTAAGATCAAGCAATCAAGCAACATTGTCGGTGTGACATTTTGGTTGAACTGCACAAAACACTCTTAAAACAAAAGTGTTTTGTGCAGTGCAACAAAAGGTCACAATGGCAACGAGGTGAAGCAGATAACCCTGTTTACACAGAGGTGCAAAGGAAACAATTAGTGGTCAATAACGGTGGATGACATAGAAGCCAACAAAAAGAAGCATCTACCTTATCTAAATGGGAAAGAAAGCAAGACAGTGGCATTTCTCAAATGGTGGCATTGATTAATATTAACATAGAGATTATATTAACAATAAAATTTGTTAAACATGTAATTTTCTTTTAATTGTGGCATTGCATCAATTTTCCAGCGGCATTATTAGAGGGTGTTTGTTTATAGGGACATTTTTGTGCAGGGACTAAAAAAACTCCGTGTCAGTCCCATCTAGACCAAACAAGATGGACTTTTAGGGACTAAAAGTGAGCATTTGGGACTAAAGAAAGAAGACCCCGAGGGAGTCTTTTTGGGACTTTTTCCAATAGTTGCCCCTGCCATGCATTGCACCTTGTCTCTATTAGTTCATTACTAGGGGTAACATGGTCTTTTAGCATGTCATTTAATAACCTCTAGTCCATGTTTAGTCCCTGGAACCCAGTAGGTAGGGACTAGGAGTTTTTAACCAAATAGGGCCTTAGATTAACAATAGCTAATGAGTTGCACGGGATAGTGGATGCACCAGCATCATGTGCATCTACCTATGTACTGTGGTCATGCATAGTCTGTTGCAACAAAGAACAAACAACCAAGGAGCATATTTGTGTTGGTCCCAGTTTTGTTATCTTTAGACACCTTTCCCTATGTGAGCGCAGCAAATCTAGTCCTGCTCAAACTCTACAGCCTTGTCCCTTCCTTTCCTTTTTGAACTAGTACTTTCGCCCCTTCCTTTCCTCTTTGAACCACGTCCTAGATTTATGCGATACAACTTTCCCCACTACTTTCCCCCATTCCTTTCCTCTTTGAACCACGTCCTAGATTAATGATATACAACTTTCCCCCTTCATTTCCTCTTTGAACCACGTCCTAGATTCATGCTATATACAACTTTTCCCACTACTTTCCCCCACTCCTTTCCTCTTTGAACCACGTCCTAGATTCATGGTATACATGCAGCTAGAGCAATGCATGTGGAGTAAGTAAATTATACCTTAAGGTTCTTCGGGCGTGGTTCGGTGGTCGACGGGACGGCGGCGAAGAAGAAGGGGTCGGAGGCCCTCCCGCGTCGCCGCTGGGTGGAAAGTGAACAGCTTCGCCGGTAGTCCCTCACCAACGGCGACAGCGTTAAGCCTCCTTCCCTTCCCGGCGGACGGATCCTGCCGGCTCTTTGAGCAGCAGTGAGGGGAGAGAGAGGCCAACGAAGTCTTGTTTAGATCTGGAGAGGGTGAGAGAGTGTGAAGAGAGCAACTACAAGCGCTGAGGCTCCAGCGGGAGAGGGCGAGAGAGTGTGAAGAGAGCAACTACAAGCGTTGAGGCTCCAGCGTGTATATATATACTGGAGAGAGATTGTGAAGCGTGCAAACCCTAGAAAACATTTTGACCAGTCAAAGAATCCTCCTGGCACAAATTATGTGCAAGTGTAGTTATCGAACCCGAGACCTCAAGTTTGATGAGCGAACAGGCTAACCAGCTACACAACCCTCCCGTTATGTTCAACGAGAGGGAAATAACCTTTTATACATTCCTGCATTCGTGTGACAAGCATGCCGTGTTTTTTTTGTGTGTGTGGGAGTCATTGGGATTTCAATCATAATTGTGTCATGTGGCTTTGGTGGTAAGACTATCCACAGTGGTGCAGAAATAATGCAGCCTTAGTCACCTTACCTCTCTCCACGTAGTACGTTGGGTCCCACCAGTCAGAGGGTGAAACAAACAAATTAATAAGAAAAATTAAAAGCGCCAGCGGTGTATCTTACCTCACACATCTCGCTACTGCTCGGGAACACTGTCCAATTGATCCCTCTATTCGCTCACGTACTATTTTAAGTGAATCCTTATTATAACATGCACATAAATTTTGGGCACTTGTATTCGACTTAAGTTAGCGTGCCACCGTATCACGTATACTTACTACTCCCTCCATCTAGGTGTAATAAGTCATGTTAGAAGGTGCAACGGGACCAAGGTGCATGTGTGTGTGTGTTTAACAGCATGTGTGTGTTAGAGAGAGCGACAGATCGACCTACTCCTATAGAGAGATGTTGTGCAGTGTATGATTTTAGGCGCGAGAGTCGGTGCATCCTCTCGTTTCCGGGCGTGTCCGGTAGGGACATGCGGACAGCTGCCATGCCCGCTCCTGACCAGCCTGGCCCACCCAAAGCCCCTCCATCGCCCGCGCGCGCTTCCCGCCCGAAACGGTCAGCGCCGCTCCAAAGAATCGGTGCCGCATTCATGCCCGGGAAGAGCGGACGCGACCTCTCACCGGCGCAAGAGTGATGGTTGCTTCGTTCGTCCAACTTACTGCTCGGTCTATGTGATTTGACGGCTCATTGGTCTTTATTACTGAGGTGGTAGGACTGCTGGATGTCCCACGCTTTCGGCAAAAGGAGGTAGGAGTATACTACTACTAGATTACAATTTTCTCCATTCTTACAATGGAGGCGTGCAAGAGCAGTGAAAACACGCAGGCTCAGTGATTACATGGCCCACCTCACACTATCACCGTGCGACACCTAACTCTTTACATAGTACTCCCTATGTTCCTAAATATTACTAGATGAGTCCCCGCGTGTTGGCGCGGAACAGCGGTATATCTCTCTGCGCAAAATTATCGATTTCATAGAACTAAAAAAACTCTATAACCACATGACAAATGTGGTAGCCAAACTAAATAAACTCCCATCATCATTTAGATCATCCCACGTAAGGAAAAAAGATCAGCCAACTCCTACTGCATAATGGGATTATATTTTTTGACATGTTAATGGGACTTAAAAGCTCACTTACATGCATGCTACCGGTGCATGCTTGCATGCAGACATGTTGATGTGATTTAAAACCCACTCACATGCATGTGCCACGGTATTTCTGCATGCTTGCATGTGGCTTAGTGCGGAGCCTCTCAACGTCTAGATCAGACGGCTATTATGGACTGATTTACTTCATCTAACGGCTACATCAATTTTGATGACGTGGCTCAAGGAGAGGATAGACAATTCCTAGTAGTGGGGGCTAGCTATTACTAGTAGATAAGTCTTTGTAGAGATTCCACTACATATGGAACATAATGAATGAATCTACACTTAAAATGCATCTATATACATCCTCATGTGGTTCATGGTGAAATCTCTACAAAGACTTATATTTAGGAACGAAGGAAGTACTAGTATAGTACATACTGTAATTTATTAGCGAGATAAATTTGTACAATGCTATGAAGCTTCCAGCTTCTGTTACATGTATCTTGCGTCCAAGGTTGCCCATTGCAACATTTCATCAAATACAAAGGAGACTAACATGCATGCTATTGCATCTCAATGATTGACAGATCATAGCAAATATGTACTCCCTCCGTTCCAAAATAAGTGTCTCAACTTTGTGCAAACTTTAGTACAAAGTTGTACTACTACTAAAGTTGACATTTATTTTGGAACAGAGGCAGCTAAAGAAAAAAACGATCCATGCAGTCCCTAGCCCTTGAACCGTGAACCCTGACCAGGCTTCAATTTGCTGGCAACGTTCGAGCTTTCTAATAAATGAAGTTTGCAACCTTTTGACCATCGGATCATTTTGTGCAGTTTCACCAAAATCGAGATGAGCATCCCTGTGGAAAAGAAATTGAACAAGCGTGATTAGAATAAGATTACTGGGACTAGTTGATGAGACATAAACTCATCACAAATACAGTACGTAGAAGCCAGTAGAGGTATGTGCGGGGCAAAGAAGTAGATAAATATCCACAGGGAGTGATGTGGGCAGCTGGAGCAGTGGTGCAAGCCGGCTGTAAAGGGAGTTGTTCCTGAGGGATGTAGCTCAACCTTGAGGAGGGCAGCGGGAGGCGGCAACTGCCCACGTCGCGGCAGTGAGCAAGGGAAGAAGGCAACCTCACCGGCTTTGTGAGAGAGAACGGCGGGGACCCCTGATCGGGATGTGCCGACAGTGGGTTTTCGCCGTCGGTGACGGCCATCGCATCTACACTAAGCATCCACCCCTTCCCCAAGCGGACGTGATCCGCCGGGATGTTAGAGATGTGGCCACAGTCGTTTTGTGCGAGAGAGTGTGAAGAGAGCAACCCCAGCAAGCAACCGTGTAGGCTGGCCCGTCCTGACTATGTATATAGTGGAGCGGTTTCCTTTTCTCTCCATATGAACCTATCATATTGCGTACGTGCCACTGAAGAAAAAAAACTTTATTTATAAATGACGCGACACCTACTACTCGTTCTCCTATAACCTTGCGCTTGGCATCTCCAAAATATTAACCTTGCGATTGGCTCTTCGCCTCTTCGGGAAGTCAAGCAATAATGGTAGTGCAGTATATATCGGTCTGGCTATATGAGACCGAATGAATTGTTTCACATCCACCACGTGGGCGAGGGTCGAGGGGCGAGGGAGAGTGCTACATATGGAGCAAAATGAGTGAATCTACACTCTAAAATACGTCTATATAGATCAGTGTTTGGAGTATGTACTAGTAGTTCATATTGAAATCTACTAAAGGATATATATATATTCCAAACAATATGATATAATCTCTATAACCAAGGTAGTAGGGATGAGGAGTAAACGGAGGGAGTAGTAAATTTTTCTCCTCGTCCTGCGAGCCACCGCGCGCATGGGCGAGGGAGCGTGTGTAAGGCGTGGTAAGCAAGCTTCACCACATCCGGCGAGCCACCGCGCCCGTGGGCGGGGGAGACGGCGTACTAAGCAAGCTTCTGCTCGTTTTACGAGTTGACGGGACACATCAAAAGTACTCCAGTGTATAGAGCCTTGCCTCTAAGGTAGGCCCCACATGGTTTGCCTCTTTTTTTAACATAACACGTCAAGTTGCAATTTGTTTGTTCACCCGTGGTAGCCAATCCTCCCTCCACCAAGTGGACAACCAGTACACGTGCCAAATTACCACGTGGGCTACCTTTTTCGTACAGAAATGAGCTCCACCGTGTACCCGCGCGGGTGTGGTTGGGAAAGAGACAGGAGTACGTGCTCCGTGCATGCACCTCTTCTCTTCGTGCACGTCCCCCACCTACGTGGGTGTGTGTGAGAGATACAAACCGCGTTCGTGAGTATTTTTTGTTTTGGGGTGGGGGTGGGGTGGGGGTTGATTTCGTGAATTATTTGTGGGAATATGTGTCGATGACATCTCAAACAAAATTTTGCATGCAATGTGTGTGAAATGGAGGCCTATCCATATCATACATAGAGGGTCGGGCAATCCATGAGAAGAGAGGGAGGGGTCATAGCTATCGATAGAGTCGAAGAGAGGATCAAGTGGGTGGGTGCGAGATCGATGAAGAGAGCCATCAAAATTGTGTGTGTGTACAAGTCGAAGATATAGGGCGACTGGCCTACCGGAACGTTAGAGGGCACATGTCAAGTTTATGTGTGGCAGGGAGACATGAATAGAGCGCTCGATGTATCTGTGTGTGTGGGGGGAGGGGGGTGGGGGAGGGGTAGGCAGAGGCCTAACTATAGAGGTAGAACGACTCGTATATGTGTTGAGAAGGAGAGACCCAGCTATGTCTTGAGGGAGATCGGTCGACATCCATACATAACTGAAGGACGGGAAATATGATAGGACAAAGAGAGAGAGGAGAGAGAGAGGGAGGGAGAGGGGTAGAGTGCTGGATGGGTGATGGAGTTGCTTCTCGAAGATGGTGGGAGAGACCTACTAGACAAACTGAGGGTGGAACTGCAATGTTATCAATAAGAGTGGGGATGTGTTTCTGTGTGTGCCTATGCGTGATAGATCTGTCGGGACGCATCCATGGATGATGAAGGGGAACCATGTGTTTGGTAAGCAAACCTAACTAGATCGGTAGATCAATTGTTGTTTGTTGGAGGAAGGGAGAGACATAACTAATGAGGTAGATCGATTGACGTGTCGGTAAAAACGAGTTATAAGGACCTAGCTAGCTATATGTATAGCGAGAGACCGGTCGGTGTACGTCCATTTGTTAGAGGCAAATAAGGCCCGACGAGACGGATAGACAGAGAGAATGGAGCTAGGAGGTGGTGCGAGAGGCCCAACTACTAGCTAGATAGGGGGAGGAGTGTGCGGTTGTGAGATCGATGAAAAGAGGGGCGAGAGTTTACACGTGTGTCTGACTGTATGAGAGACACGAGGCAAGGACACATAAAGGAGGAGATTGAAGGTGTGTGTGTATGTTGTAGGCAGGCATCGCTGGAGAGGTTTACCGATCGATGTGTGTCAGAAAGGAGTTGTGGAGACTCTGGGAGAACGACCTAAAGAAAAAAATGAATGTGCCCGGTGGATAGAATACCCAGGGAGGGGGAGGGCGAGGAGGGCGTGTGCATGCACGAGAGAAAGTTAGTGGTAGCTACAAAGGTTAGAGGATTGTGTGGGTGTAAGAGACTAACAAAGATCATAATTTGATATGAAAGCGGATTCATATATTTGAATAGGAGATCATAGTGTTTTAAACATTGCATGCATGAATATAGCGGTGATACACGTGCTGTGCACATGTTATACCATAATGTGATAATGCATGGCGTTTGCAACTCACAGCTAAATGCCGAACAATGTAAACCATACTATGCATCAAACAATCTCACATTTTATTTGAATTTATGATAATGTGTGGCGTTTGCAGCTTACAACTAAATATCGAACAATCTAAACAATACTATATATCGAACATTCTCACATTTTATTTGAATTTGTGGTAATGTGTGGTGTTTGCAACTCATATCTAAATACTTATAGGCGTAGGGGGCGGGGCACCATACATAATGTGATAAACACATTATACATATGAGACATGGTTTAGATTATGAAGATCTAGCTAGAGCTAGAAATGTAATGTGATTTGAAATCAAAATAAAGTGGATTCAAAAAATCTAGTTCGAGTTCATATAGTACACATAGTTCATATGTAACTCGAGACTAATCATGTGGTGTGCTGTGAAGATAATACACAAACGATGGTTTAACTTGACAATAATGATTATTGTAGATCTTATTAAAACAGAGAAATGAATTCGAATGCTTTGACTTCACAACAATCATTACTGTAGATCTTATTCAAATAGAGAAACAAATTCAAATTTAGTTCATATTGAAGCAGTAGTATATACGTTTGGAATGCACTAAAACGTTCATTTGAGTAGTAGGTTGCATGCATTATACACGTAGAGAAATATTTTAATTGAACATAACATGAATTCAAAGTTTTGAATGACATTTGTAGTGCGCATTGATTTGGTACAGTACACGTTAGGCTTGTCCGAAAATTTCAACCCGCGCCTTGTTAGCCCGAAATATTTAAGATATATCTTTGTCTCGTTGTGCTCCGACAACTCCCTCCATCTCAACCCGCGCCTTGCTATTCCGAAATTACAACGCGCGCGAAAACTCCCACCTCCTGTGAAATCCCGACACGCGAAATGCCCGTGGTACCCCTGAACCGAAAGAACTGCCTCAAATCGATGGGGGTACTTTTGTAACTTACCCCACATTTCAGACAAGCGCGTCTCTAAGCCATGGTTCCCCACTGCCATCCCATCCGCCCACCCATTCGTACATCGAGGCCGCGAAAACTCGCGACGAAACCCCACACCCTGCTCCATCCGCCACCCAGCCGGAGCCACTTCCCCGACGACGTCGTCCACAGCAACACCTCGACGTTCCTCATCCACCGTACCGGATGAGGATCCGTTGTCGATCTCATCGTCCCGCCGGTTCAGCCACCCCGTCCTCCACCTCCAAGGAGTTGCCCCGATGTTCCCCTCGTCTTTCGCGCCACCTCCATTCCCACACCACCGTCTTCACTTGCACCACCGGAAGAGCATCATCATCACCGTTTCCTTGGATGAAGCTGCGGCCTAATCGGCGCCACCAAAGAGGTTCTACACTAATCGCCGCATTTTCTTCTTGATTCGATCTCACCGTGCTGCCGGCGCTCGGTCCCGAGCCGACACGGCATGGCTCCATCCACGGCGGCGTCGCCGGCCACTTCCTCCACGGTGTCGCTCCCTCGGCAGCGACGTCCACATCAGTAGGAGCTGTTGCTGCTTTAGCTCTTGCTCGCGCTGCTGCTCTGCTCTTGCTCTCGGTCCCCTACCTGGTCTGCTCTTGCTATTGCTCTTGCTCGCGCTGCTGCGCTCGCTCTTGCTCTTGCTTGCGATGCTGCTCCGATTTAGCTACACTTCAGTCGACTGAATCGACTTTTGGGTCAGTCGATTTTCAGGGGGTGGGGGGCTCGCCGGGGTGAAGGAAGAACCAGCTGCAGCGGGGAGGGGGGCTCGCCGGAGAGGTACCCCACTATCTATCTTAGGGTTCAGGATAGGGGCGGTGGTCGCCGGCGGTGGCGGGGCGTTGGCGGGGCGGTGGCGTGGGGATCGCCGGAGAAAAAGCTCGGCACGGGGGGCCTAGAGGGATGTGAAGGAAATATGCCCTAGAGGCAATAATAAAGTTATTATTTATTTCCTTATATCATGATAAATGTTTATTATTCATGCTAGAATTGTATTAACCGGAAACATAATACATGTGTGAATATATAGACAAACAGAGTGTCACTAGTATGCTTCTACTTGACTAGCTCGTTAATCAAAGATGGTTAAGTTTCCTAACCATAGACATGAGTTGTCATTTGATTAACGGGATCACATCATTAGGAGAATGATGTGATTGACTTGACCCATTCCGTTAGCTTAGCACTTGATCGTTTACTATGTTGCTATTGCTTTCTTCATGACTTATACATGTTCCTATGACTATGAGATTATGCAACTCCCGTTTACCAGAGAAACACTTTGTGTGCTACCAAACATCACAACGTAATTGGGTGATTATAAAGGTGCTCTACAGGTGTCTCCGAAGGTACTTGTTGGGTTGGCGTATTTTGAGATTAGGATTTGTCACTCCGATTGTCGGAGAGGTATCTCTGGGCCCACTCGGTAATGCACATCACTTAAGCCTTGCAAGCATTGCAACTAATGAGTTAATTGCAGGATGATGTATTACGGAACGAGTAAAGAGACTTGTCGGTAACGAGATTGAACTAGGTATTGAGATACCGACGATCGAATCTTGGGCAAGTAACATACCGATGACAAAGGGAACAACGTATGTTGTTATGCGGTTTGACCGATAAAGATCCTCGTAGAATATGTGGGAGCCAATATGAGCATCCAGGTTCCGCTATTGGTTATTGGTCGGAGACGTGTCTCGGTCATGTCTACATAGTTCTCAAACCCGTAGGGTCCGCACGCTTAAAGTTTCGGTGATGATTGTATTATGAGTTTATGTGATTTGATGTACCGAAGGTAGTTCGGAGTCCCAGATGAGATCGGGGACATGACGAGGAGTCTCAAAATGGTCGAGATGTAAAGATCGATATATTGGACGACTATATTCGGACAACGGAAAGGTTCCGAGTGATTCGGGTATTTTCGGGAGTACCGGGGAGTTACGGGAATTCGTATTGGGCCTTTATGGGCCATACGGGAAAGGAGAGAAAGGCCTCAAAGGGTGGCCGCACCCCTCCCCATGGGCTGGTACGAATTGTACTAGGGAGGGGGCGCACCCTTCGTTCCTTCTCCTTTTCCCTTCCCTTTCCCTCCCTCCTACTCCTACTACTTGGAAGGGCTCCTAGTTCTACTAGGAAAAGGGGAATCCTACTCCCGGTTGGAGTAGGACTCCCCTAGGGCGTGCCATAGAGAGGTCCGACCCTCCCCCTTCTCCGCTCCTTTATATACAGGGGCAGGGGGCACCCCAAAGACACAACAATTGATCCCTTGGATCTCTTAGCGGTGTGCGGTGCCCCCCTCCACCATAGTTCACCTCGATAATACTGCAGCGGTGCTTAGGCGAAGCCCTGCGTCGGTAGAACATCATCATCGTCACCATGTCGTCGTGCTGACGAAACTATCCCTCAACACTCGGCTGGATCGGAGTTCGAGGGACGTCATCGAGCTGAACGTGTGCTGAACTCGGAGGTGCCGTGCGTTCGGTACTTGATCGGTCGGATTGTGAGCACGTACAACTACATCAACCGCATTGTGCTAACGCTTCCGCTTTCGGTCTACGAGGGTACGTGTACAACACTCTCCCCTCTCGTTGCTATGCATCACCATGATCTTGCGTGTGCATAGGAAATTTTTGAAATTACTACGTTCCCCAACAGTGGCATCCGAGCCAGGTTTTATGCGTAGATGTCATATGCACGAGTAGAACACAAGTGAGTTGTGGGCGATGTTCATACTGCTTACCAGCATGTCATACTTTGGTTTGGCGGTATTGTTGGATGAAGCGGCCCGGACCGACATTACGCGTACGCTTACGCGAGACTGGTTCTACCGACGTGCTTTGCACACAGGTGGCTGGTGGGTGTCAGTTTCTCCAACTTTACTTGAACCGAGTGTGGCTACGCCTGGTCCTTGCGAAGGTTAGAACAGCACCAACTTGACAAACTATCATTATGGTTTTTGATGCGTAGGTAAGAACAGTTCTTGCTAAGCCCGTAGCAGCCACGTAAAACTTGCAACAACAAAGTAGAGGACGTCTAACTTGTTTTTGCAGGGCATGTTGTGATGTGATATGGTCAAGTCATGATGCTAAATTTTATTGTATGAGATGATCATGTTTTGTAACCGAGTTATCGGCAACTGGCAGGAGCCATATGGTTGTCGCTTTATTGTATGCAATGCAATCGCCCTGTAATGCTTTACTTTATCACTAAGCGGTAGTGATAGTCATAGAAGCATAAGATTGGCGAGACGACAACGATGCTACGATGGAGATCAAGGTGTCGCGCCGGTGATGATGGTGATCATGACGGTGCTTCGGAGATGGAGATCACAAGCACAAGATGATGATGGCCATATCATATCACTTATATTGATTGCATGTGATGTTTATCTTTTATGCATCTTATCTTGCTTTGATTGACGGTAGCATTATAAGATGATCTCTCACTAAATTTCAAGATAAAAGTGTTCTCCCTGAGTATGCACTGTTGCCAAAGTTCGTCGTGCCCAGACACCATGTGATGATCGGGTGTCGGAGTAATGGGCCACGGGTAGGCTAACCCGAGGCCCAGAACCTTTCAAGACATTGGGGCAGGTTGCACCCCTCGAGACCCCAAGACGAAGAGCTGCCTTCTAGAAGCTGGCTGCGAGGCAGCCGACTGCTCGCTCGCGGCCGAGTCCCGGAGGCAAGATCAAAACCGGCCGACTCCGGCCAGGCGGCTTCCAGAGAAGCCGGCCATAGGGAGTCGGCCCATGGCACCAACGAATGCCCGTACCCTCATCAAGAGGGACGGGACGGGGAGTGGCTACAGCGAAGCCCACTCCCTCCCCTTTCCAAGGGCAGGCATGGCCACAATGCGCCGTACCCGCGGAGATCACCATCCGGCGCAGCATTGTTGCCATGCCAGCCTTGACATCAGCACCAGTGGGCAGAGTCCTGCACCCACGACGACCTGTCTGTACGACCCAGGGACGGCGGGTCCCACCAGTCAGCGAGAGTCCAGAAGACGGCAAGAGCGCCACCAGTCGGACCCGGTGGAAGTCGGCCCCCAGGAGTCGGCCTGTCCCTTCCACGGGTCCCACGCGCCATTAACCAGACGAGACGGGGAGTGGCAATAGTGATCTCCCGCCAGGCGGCGGTACTGTTGCCACGACCCCACGACCAAGCATGCGTCATTAGAAGCACGGCTATAGTAATCCGCAGCCGGCAAGACCCGCCCGCGGCGGACACGGCCTGTCGGCTCCGTACCGAGCCAGTCGGTGGGGCCCACCAGTCGGCGGGCCCCACCAGTCGGCGGGCCCCAGCAGTCGGCGGAGAAGACGGCGACCAAAGAGACTGATGGTTGGGCCCGCGCCCAGCCGGATTACCATTGTACCCCTGGGGGGGTAGTCCTATATAAACCCCCCAGGGCACCCATGCAAAGGGTTCGAATCCATTAGCACTAGACCAGATCATATAGGAAGGAGAGAGCTAACCTTGCCTTCTCCTACCTCCAGGAAACAGCTCAAGGAGCAACCTTGTACACACTTTGCCATAGTGATCATGCGGAAACCCCGCAGAGCAGCAGTAGGGGTGTTATCTCCACGGAGAGCCCTGAAGCTGGGTAAGATTCGCCGGCATGCATGTCTTCGCCTCATCCCATTTCCAGGCACCGGCGATGTTCTACTCGCCCCCACCATGATAAGCCATCCCTTGGCATATGTCACACCCAACCCCCGACATTTGGCGCCCACCATGGGGCGAGGTGCACCGTCGTCCGGAGACCTGCTCTGGACGGGAACCCTTTTCCTCCCTGGCGAGCACAGCCAGCCCGGCACGCCAGACGGAGTCTGCGCCGACGCACTGCATGGCGCTGAGATCGCCTGCGCAGCCAGCTGCCTCGCCGATCTTGTCGGTGAGGTTCGCCTCTCCGACGAGCCTGCATCCAATGCAGGCACGGGAGGCCCCAAGAGCCTCCTCGTGGGCCTCCTTGATCAACTCCACGTCACTGGCGGGCCTGCCGTGGACTTGGAGTCTATAGGATACACCGACCCGATGTTGGTCGAGTCCGACACCGCGTCGCTCGACGTGTTCCCCACCAACGTGGTGGTCTACGACGAGCCTCTCCCTCGCGTGGAGAGTGATGGAAGCGCCATCACAGAGGTGCTCGTCATCGGTCATGACGAGCATCCTGGCGGAGGAGCACATGACCCACTTGATGCGGCGCTGCAAGACCTGACCGCGCCCATTCCGGAAGACGCTGGCGCCGAGACGCTGGAGGCGCGCCGCATTTAGCTCATCGAAGGCGCGAAGAAGCTGGCAAGCATGAGACACTTGTCAGAAGCCTACCAGCGTGAGATGGATCATGCTGTGGGTGGCTCGCCCACCCCAACTGGGCCCAGCCGCCTAGGCGCGGTCCAGCAGTGCGATGTGGCCATCGCCAATCTGTTCGGGGCAAATCGCCCCATGTACGCCACGCCTGCGGAGAACATCCGAGCTGCCCAAGCGGCGGCGGACGAGCTGGACAACTTCGAGGGCGAAGAGCACTGCCTGATGACGGAGCGAGTCCAGCGGCTCCTCGACGTGGCTGTCGCGCAGAACGAAGCCGGCTGCCGCACAGAGGCGCCGCAACAGCAAAACGACGACCTGCTTCCATGTCGAGACCAAGGCGCGACGTCTCGGACGCTGACTGGCGGCGCCCGCGGAAGAAAAGACAAGGATCCGGCTGCGAGCCACAGTCGGACTCGCGTCACCATAGAGCGCGACCAAGACGGCCGCCCAAGAGCAGTGGAACAACGGGACGACTATCCGCCTCCTCCTCCTCGCAAGGAAAGGCGAGTCTCCCCGCCGCCTGTTGACCATCCGACTCTCGGCGACCGCCTTGGCCGCCAAGAGGGAGTCAGAGAAAACGACGCCCGCCACCGGATCGACCGACTTCACCGATCCCTGGTGCTGGAAGAAGAAGATGAGTTGGGTCCGCCTTGTTTCAAACCCCGCATTTGAGACGAACCCTTTCCCAAAGGGTTCACGCTCCCACGAGATACGCCCAAGTACACCGGCTCCGTGAAGCCGGAAGACTGGCTGGTTGACTACTCTACGGCCGTCAACATAGCGAATGGCAACAAGCGTGTTGCCGTAAAATATGTTCCGCTCATGCTCCAGGGCACGGCCCGGACATGGCTGAATAGCCTGAAGCCTCGCAGCATCAACAGCTGGGTAGACTTCACCGATGTGTTTGTCCGCAACTTCACAAGCATGTACAAGCGACCTCCCAAGCCTCGCCAGCTTTCCTTGTGCGTGCAAGGCCCCAACGAGTCGACTCGCGACTACCTCACGCGCTGGGCCGAGCTTCGGAACTCTTGCGAGGGCGTGCACGAGGTGCAGTCTATCAAGTACTTCACCGCCGGGTGCAAAGAAGGCACCCTCCTCAAGCACAAACTCCTCTGCGACGAGCCAGAAACCCTCAACGAGCTACTAATCATAGCAGATAAGTATGCCATGGCCGACTCCTCCATGAAGGCGGGGATTCAAGTTAGTGCGACTGGCAAGGTGGCCCCTCAGGCTCCTAGAACTCCGGCTGGAGACACCAGTCAGCGACAACAGCAGAACAACCACAAGCGCAAGGCCCAACAACCGGCTTCCAGCAGCCGGCAGGTGGCGACAGTCGAAGACCAGCAGCCGGAGGGGCAGCCTCCACCCAAGCGACAGAAAGGCGGTAAGCCCAACTGGTTGCCGGCTTTCTCTTACGAGCAGACTCTGGACGGCCCTTGCAAGTTCCATAGCGGCACGAAGCCGTCAAACCACACCACCTGGAAGTGCCACTGGCTCACCAGGATCGCCAAGGGAGACGGCCTCCTGCCTCCCCCGCCTGCTGGGCAGCCGCCTCCGCCTCCGCCCCAGCAGCCGGCTGTCAGGCCAGTCGGCGCAGTACAAGATGAGTACCCAGAAGAGCATGGAGCCTATGTAGTGTTCACCAGCGTGGCTGATGATCGACGCAGCAGGCAGCAGTAGCAGCAAGAGGTGAATGCAGTAGCATCAGAGACACTAGAGTTCAAGCACTGGTCCGAGAAGCCTATCAGCTGGAGCAGAGATGACCACCCAGAGGTGATGCCGAGTCCGGGCTCCTACGCCCTTGTCTTGGATGCCACCTTTGCCACAGATCGATGGGCCGCTCGCTTCTCGCGAGTGCTGATAGATGGAGGCAGCAGCATCAACATCCTGTACAAGGACACCATGAAGAAGTTAGAAATCAAGCAAAGACAGCTTCAGAACAGCCAGACTGTATTCCATGGCATAGTTCCTGGCCTTTCCTGCTCACCCATCGGCAAGATCCTGATAGATGTCCTCTTCAGAGACAAAGATCACTTCCGCCGAGAGCCAGTTTGGTTTGAAGTGGTGGACCTCGAGAGCCCGTACCATGCGCCGCCTATCAGAAGAGAAGAGAAGAGTTGTCGAAGAAGAGATAGCCCGGCTCCTAGCAGCCGGCTTCATTAAGGAAGTATTCTTTCCAGAATGGCTAGCAAACCTGGTCCTGGTGTTGAAGAAGAACAAGCAGTGGCGGATGTATATTGACTACACAAGCCTCAACAAAGCCTACCCCAAGGACCCATTTGCTCTGCCGAGAATTGATCAGGTGATAGACTCCACGGCCGGATGCGAGCTATTGAGCTTCTTAGATGCATATTCAGGATATCACCAGATCAAGCTGAACCCGGCTGACAGACTGAAGACCACCTTCATCATGTTGTTTGGAGCCTTCTGCTATCTGACCATGACGTTTGGCTTGAGGAATGCCGGCGCCACCTTTCAACGTTGCATGCAGAAGTGCCTCCTCAAGAAACTCGGCAGAAACGCCCACGTTTACGTGGATGATGTGGTGGTGAAGATGGAAAAGCATGGAACACTGCTGGAAGACCTCAAGGAGACCTTTGAGAACCTGCGCCGATTCCAGATCAAGCTCAACCCTGAGAAGTGCGTCTTCGGAGTACCAGCCGGCCAGCTCCTTGGCTTCCTGGTCTCTGAATGCGGCATAGAGTGCAACCCTGTAAAGATCAAGGCCATTGAGAGGATGGAGGTACCCAGCCGACTGCTAGATGTGTAAAAGTTCACCAGCTGCTTGGCGTCCATCAGCCAATTCATTAGTCGGCTGGGCGAGAAAGCTCTCCCTTTATACCAGCTCATGAAAAAGACCACTTTTTCGAGTGGAACCACAAGGCGGACGAAGCTTTTCTCCAGTTGAAGAAGATGTTGACTACTCCACCCATTCTGGCGGCTCCGACTCCTAAGGAGCCCATGCTCCTGTACATCGCCGCCACCAGCCGGGTAGTCAGCACAGTCATTGTAGTGGAACGCAAGGAGGAAGGCAAGGCACTACCTGTCCAGAGACTGGTATATTACCTGAGCGAAGTGCTATCGACCTCCAAGCAGAACTACCCCCACTACCAGAAGATGTGCTATGGCGTGCACTTTGCCGCCAAGAAGTTGAAGCCTTACTTTCAAGAGCATCCAATCACTGTGGTCTGCACAGCCCCACTGGCCGAGATCATCGAAAGCCGAGATGCTTCTGGCCGAGTGGCCAAGTGGGCCATAGAGCTGGCTCCCTACACCATCTACTACCAGCCCCGCACCGCCATCAAGTCGCAAGCACTGGCCGACTTCCTCGTCGACTGGGCCGAGACCCAGTACCTACCGCCAGCGCCCTACTCCAGCCATTGGCAGATGCATTTCGATGGCTCCAAGATGCGCACCGGCTTGGGAGCCGGCGTTGTCCTCACTTCTCCTAAAGGTGACAAGCTCAAATATGCGCTGCAGATCCATTTTGCTGCCTCCAACAACGTCGCCGAATATGAGGCACTCATTCACGGGCTCCGGCTTGCCAAAGAAGTTGGCATTCGCCGGATCCTGTGTTATGGCGACTCCGACTTGGTGGTCCAGCAGTCATTTGGCAACTGGGACGCCAAAGATGCAAACATGGAGAGCTATCGCTTCCTCGTACAGCAACTCAGTGGATATTTCGAGGGGTGCGAGTTCCTTCATGTGCCAAGAAATGACAACGATCAGGCAGACACCCTGGCACGAATCGGCTCCACTCGCCAAGCGATACCATCCGGCGTCGCCCTTCAACGCCTCCTCAAGCCGTCTGTCAAGCCCTCACCAGAATTGGACTCCATCTTTGTGCCGGCTCCTCCCTAAGAAGTCGGATCCGACTCCAGAGCTCCAGCAGATGGCACAATAATTCTTACAGATGGCTCCAAAAACGCCGCAGTCGAAGCCGGCCCGGGGACTTCAGAACCCGGCCCGGGGACTGCGGCAACCAGCCTGAAGACTCCAGAACTCGGCCCAGGGGCTGCACTAGTCGTCCCAGGGACTTCATCAATCCAGCAAGCGGTTGCAGACTCCAGCCCGTCGCCTCCCAGCCCAGCCGCCCTCGTCAAAGTCGTAGTTCTGGCAGTCAAAGAAATAGCAGCACCCTCATGGGCCCAGCCCATCCTCAAATTCCTGGTGAGCAAAGAGCTACCTGCTGATGAGATCTTGGCTCGGCAAGTACAACACCGAGCAGCAGCCTACACCATAGTCAACAAAGAGCTGGTTAGGCGCAGCGTCACTGGTGTCTACCAGCGTTGCGTAGAGCCAGAGCAAGGCCAAGCAATTCTCAAAGACATCCATCAAGGCGAGTGCGGCCACCATGCGGCCTCAAGAGCACTCATCGCCAAAGCCTTTCGACACGGTTTCTTCTGGCCGACTGCCCTAGAAGAGGCCAAGGAATTGGTCCAAAATGCAAAGGGCCGCCAGAAGTTCCGCTCCAAGCCACATCAGCCGGCTTCCGCACTCAAGACTATCCCCATCGCCTGGCCCTTTGCAGTTTGGGGCTTGGACATGGTGGGACCATTCAAGACGGTGCGAGGTGGCCTAACTCACTTACTTGTCGCGGTGGACAAGTTCACCAAGTGGATAGAAGCAAAGCCCATCAAGAAGTTGAATGGTCCGACTGCAGTGACTTTCATCTCCGACATCACAATTCGGTACGGCATACCACACAACATCATCACCGACAACGGCACAAATTTTGCCAAAGGCGCCTTGGCCCGTTTCTGCGGACACAGGGCATCCGACTGGACTTAGCGTCCGTTGCCCATCCGCAGTCAAACGTCCAGGTAGAGCGAGAAAACGGCCTCATCCTATCCGGCATCAAGCCTCGACTGGTCGAACCGCTGGAGCGTTCGGCCGGCTGTTGGCTTGACGAGTTGCCAGCCGTCCTCTGGAGTCTGCGCACGACTCCAAACAAGTCAACTGGCTTCACGCCTTTCTTCTTTGTCTACGGTGCTGAAGCCGTCATCCCAATGGACATCGAGTTCGACTCCCCGCTAGTCACCATGTACACCGAGGAGGAAGCAGAAGAAGCACGTCAAGACGGCGTTGATCTGCTGGAAGAGGGCCGGCTGTTGGCACTCAGCCGATCTAGCATCTACCAACAGAGCCTGCGCCGATACTACAACAAGAAGGTCGGGCCGAGATCTTTCCAAGAGGGCGACCTTGTGCTCCGACTGATCCAGTGAATAGCCTTGGAAAGGCCCCTTCATCATCAGCAAAGTGCTGGGCAACGACTCCTACTACCTGATCGACGCTCAGAAGCCCCGAGCACGCAAGAGGGACGACTCCGGCAAAGAGACGGAACGGCCATGGAATGCAAATCTCCTCCGAAGATTTTACAGTTAAATGCAGTATGTATCACGCTACCTTTTGTATTAAAAGTACCAAGACTTCGGGCCCCCCGAGAAGAGCTTGGGGACTGGCATTTTTTTATCTATATGATAAGAATTATGCCTTCGAGTATGCTACTCTTTGTTATGCCGCCTGGCACTGGGTTCGACTAGTCGGCCCGGGGACTTGCCGCCTTGCGCTATGAAATGCTTCCTGCAGCTGGACAAGTAGTGTGTAGCGCCCAAACCGTCTCCTGTCAGAAGCCGCAGCTCGCAGAGCGACTGTTTGGTGGGCCGGAGTAAGGAAGAATGGGCGTCCACGTGAAAAATGGCTAAGGACTCAAAGCATAAACATAGCTTAAGCCGGCTTCCAGCCTCTTTTTGCAAACCGACTCTTGAGCACTCGTCTCGCCGCTTTCTATTCAACTTGCTAAGAAACTCTAGAACGGCTAAGTACTTGCCTTCCCAAAGTAGCCAAGTACTTGACCCAGCAGCAGTCCGCGGAGCGGCTGTCCGACTGGAAAGATGGCAACTAAGGGAAGGCGGCAAAGGAAAAAGCCAAGGGAGTAATGAGCAAGAAGAAACAGAACTCGGATAAATATCTACATAACAAAGGCCCTTGGCCGAGTCTTCAAGCAGGAGTTCAAAATACACCCCGCGGGTGGAATTGTGCGAATTAACAAGTTCTTCAAAGACTATTAAAGCAGATAAAACAAAGATAATACGGCAGCCTAGGAAGCGGCAGATGGGTTCGGAGGGTCGGAGGAGACGGCGGTGTCAGGCATTGGGGCGGTCGGCTGGACAGTCTCAGCTTGATCACCTCCGGCGACCAGCCGGATCGATCGGACGCGGCTCGTTGCTGGAGGCGCAGTCGAGCTGAGGTTGGCCATCCGCTCCGTCTTCTGGTGCCTCCGTCTCGCCTTCGTCCTCCGCCTCGCCTTCCTCCTCGACGCTGGAGTCGATCACCTCCGTCGAGTCCTCGCCGTAGTCTGGGTTCATCCCAAACCACTCCGGCAGTGCCTCCTCGCCGTCTTCAGCCCGCTCGGGGACGAAGATGCTGGTGTCGGTGTACTCGGTGATCGCCGCTGCATGCTTGACGAGGGTGTCTTCCGCGGCTGCCAGCTCCGGCTGGGCCTCTGCCCGGAGTGTGGCCAGCCGGTCTAAGTCCAGCCCCGGGTACCACGCCTTGACGAATTCCAAGGCTCGGCGCGCTCCAGCCCGGGCCGAGGAACCCTTCCAGGCCTCAAGACGGCCAGTCGTGACCTCCAGCCAGTCAGCAGTCTGACTGGGGGTGCGCGGAGCCTGCATGTCTGGCCACAGGGCAGCAATCGCCTGGGCGCTGACACGTTGAAGTCGGCGCAGCATCCGGTGGGCCGGCCGCAGACGAGCCTCAATGCTCAGAATCTGCTTGTCGAGGGTCCGGAGGGCATCGGCGGCGACCTCCGCGCCATCCGCCCTCTGTTTCTCGCGATCAGCCTCGATGGCTTGATTGGCGGCCTGCGAGTGGCCGGGGAAGAAGTCTGCCGAGCCGAAAAGAATGAAGAGCAAGTCAAAAAACCAGGAGTCGGCCCGACCTACAGTCGGCGACTCAAAGAAAAAAAGTGAAGGAGCTCACCGTCGACGATGTCCTCGATCTCGTGGAAGCCGGAGGCCAGCATTGCCTCCTTGTCAGTCCAGGAAGAGCGCTCGCTCACGAACTCAGCCAGGAGGGCGGTCTCCTTTTCCTCCGGCTCCTTCTGCGTCTTCTTAAGCAGCTCCTTCTACTCTGCCAATTGCGCGGCCAGCAGGTCGCGCTCTACGGCGAGCTTGCTGCACTCCTCCCTCTTGGCACGCAAGGCGGTGTTGGCTTCGCCCATCTGCTGCTAAAGAGTGGCGTTGGCCTCTGAAAAGAAAGAAGAAAGAGGACGTTAAGTCATCAACCAAAAGAAGGTCGCCAGGAAGATCCGGCCCAACTGCTCAGCAGTCGGCCCGAATCTCGGGGACTACAGCCCGCGGGTGCGCCAGCACGCCCCCGCGAAGAAGAAAGAGGACTCACTCCGGCTCTCCGACAAGTCGGCGGTCCGCTTGCCCAGCTCTTCAACGTTGCGGTTGAAGGCGGTGACACGGAGGTTGTGATAATCCTGTGACAAGCATTTCAGACAAAAGTAAGTACTTGGAACTCGCCAATTGGAGTTCCGAGCTGCCTGCTCAACAGCCGGCCTGAAACTCAGGGACTACACCCAGTGGGTGCGCTAGTGCCCCCCTCCCCCCCACCCCCCCGCGCGCCCACCGAGAAGAATAAGAAAACAAACACAAGGAGGAAACGTACCCGGATGGCTGTCCGCGATGCCAGATGCGCCTTGGTGCAGTTCTGGATGGCATCGCCCTCAGCCCGCAGCTTCGTTTGGACGTCCATAAGCGCCTGGTTCAGCGGGCCCGTGCCGCCTCCTCGCACCCACCCAATGGGCGCGGCACTCGTCGCTTCGGCGTCTGGGATCGCCGAGCTGGCGGTGCCGGTCTCCAAAGGGCGCGGTGTCGAAGTCGCCTTCTCAAGACGGCGGTGCGTTGGCGAGCCGACTTGAAGGAGTAGCTTCGCCACGGCCTCGTCTTCAGTCGGCGACACCGGCGGGTCCGCCGGCTATTTGCCTTGCGCGCTTCCAGACAGCGGCGGCGGTGGCAGCAGCGGCGGAACGACCACGTCTGGCATGGAGGCATCACCGCCTTTCCCTCTCCATGATGGGGTTCTCGCCACCGGCTTCCCCAGTCTATCCCGTGAACTCCGGGGGCGGCGGCGCAGAGTTCAGCGGGATGACAAACACCGTCGATTGGCGGTGCGCGGCTTCCTCAGCCTGCTGCCTTGCCGCGACGGCGGCCTCGGCCTCCTCTAGCTTTTTCTAGGAGGAGGCCTCCGCCTTCTCAGCCTCTGCCTTCTCCAGGCGGGCGGCCTCTTCCTCGTCGTGCTTCTCCTGCGTGTTCCGCTCCGTCGCCTCCCAGAGGTCGGCGACGGGGTCGATCCGCCAAGTGGTGGCGGACGTCTCCGCCGACCCCATGACGGAGGCGGCGGCGACCCTCTCAAGAGTGAGGGGAGCCCTAAAGCAAGGAAAGCAAATAAAGACTCAAGCCAAAGCTACAAAGAAAAAATAAAAGCGGAAAGATGGAGTACTCACGCGGAGACCAGCAGCGGCATCTTCACTTCCTTCTGGAAGCGGAAGGCCTTCGCGGCCGCCTCGTCCCGCTTGGTCACCGCGGCCAAGCTCTTGGGCTTCTTCGGTCGACTGCCGAACAAGGTCAGCGCGGCCCTGCGCTTCTTCCCGCCGACTGGAGCGCCCGTCGCGGCAGAAGAGCCCGCGCCGGGATGGCCGACTCCTGGCCGGTGGCGGGGGATGACTCCTTCATCATCATCGGTCTAGTCCTCTAGACTGGCCCTGAGCCGCCTCCCCCCTCGGCATCGTCTTCCAAAGCCGCCGCCCCCAGATCGGCGGCGTCGACATCGCTTTCCGTCCGGTTGGCGAGGAACTCACGGGCTGGCCCTGAGGTGCCGGCTGGTGGATGGAGGAGGGGATTCTGACCAAAGCCGACTAGTCAGGTTGGACAAGACAAACTCGGCAAGAAAGAAGACAATTCAAAGAAAGAAGGAAAAAGGCAACTCACTATGGGCGGGGGGTTGGCGCGAGAGTACGGCTCCAAGCCGAACCGCCAATCCTCCAGGAGCTTGCTGTCCAAAAGGTAGTTCACCATGTAGGCTACCTCCTCGTGAGGCATGTCCTTGGTGCACAGCCGGCTCGGGTCTCGGTGCCCGCTCATTTGGCAAATCATGTGGGGCGACCTTGGAGCGGGAGAACTCAGCGCGCCATGAAGGTGGCCAGCAGATCCGGACCAGTCAAGCCCTCTGACTGCGTCAGCACTCGGAGTCCCGTGACAGCGCCGGCTCTCGCGGGCATCAGCGACTTGGCCCGGTACGACCAGTTGGGCAGCCTCCCAGCCGGCGGGCCGGCTTCGAAAGCCGGCAGATTGACCCAATCGCCCTCCGCGAAGACGCTCTTCACGTAGAAGTACGATCGCTGCCACATCTTCACCGATTTTATCAGCTTGATGGCGGGGAAGGGGTTGACGGCTCCCGACCTCCGCATGGCAATGAACGCGCCGCATTGAGCCGGCACGCCCGCGGCCTGGGTGCCGAGCTTGGAGTAGAAGAACTCCCCCTAGAGCTCGATGGTGGGGAGGACTCCGAGGAAGCCTTCGCACAGGGCGACGAAGGCGGACAGCAGCACCACCGTGTTGGCGTGAGGTGGTGCGGCTGGAGACTGTAGAACTCCAGAAAGGAGCGGAAGAAGCTGCTCGCCGGCAGCCCCAGGCCGTGCAGGCAGTGCGAGCGGAAGATAACCCGCTCGCCCTCCTCTAGCGCCGGAGAGATCTCCCGCTCGGCGCAAGGCGTACCCGCATGTAATCCTTGCCGGGGAGCCGACGAGTCTTGCGGAGGAAATCGATGTGGTCGTCGTGGACCTCTGAGCCATCCCAGGTGCCGGAGTGCACCGAGGGAGGCGCGATGGCGGAGGAAGAGCTCATCGTGAGCGGATCGTCGCAGTGTTCGGCAAAGCTTGGGCGCGCGGCGGTGCGAGAAAGAAGAAGAAGAAGAAGCAAGGAGAAGCGGGGAGGAGGGGGGCGCGTGCTCTTCCTCACGAGAAGCGTTATCTTAGCACTTGATCGTTTAGTAAGTTGCTATTGCTTTCTTCATGACTTATACATGTTCTTATGACTATGAGATTATGCAACTCCCGTTTACTAGAGGAACACTTTGTGTGCTACCAAACATCACAACATAATTGGGTGATTATAAAGGTGCTCTACATGTGTCTCCGAAGGTACTTGTTGGGTTGGCGTATTTCGAGATTAGGATTTGTCACTTCGATTGTCGGAGAGGTATCTCTGGGCCCACTCGGTAATGCACATCACTTAAGCCTTGCAAGCATTGCAACTAATGAGTTAGTTGCGGGATGATGTATTACGGAACGAGTAAAGAGACTGGTCAGTAACGAGATTGAACTAGGTATTGAGATACCGACGATCGAATCTCGGGCAAGTAACATACCGATGACAAAGGGAACAACGTATGTTGTTATGCGGTTTGACCGATAAAGATCTACGTAGAATATGTGGTAGCCAATATGAGCATCTAGGTTCCGCTATTGGTTATTGGCCGGAGATGTGTCTCGGTCATGCCTACATAGTTCTCGAACCCGTAGGGTCCGCACGCTTAAAGTTTCGGTGACGGTTGTATTATGAGTTTATGTGATTTGATGTACCAAAGGTAGTTCGGAGTCCCGGATGAGATCAGGGACATGACGAGGAGTCTCGAAATGGTCGATACGTAAAGATCGATATATTGGACGACTATATTCGGATCTCGGAAAGGTTCCGAGTGATTCGGGTATTTTCGGGAGTACCGGGGAGTTACAGGAATTCCTATTGGACCTTTATGGGCCATACCGGAAAGGAGAGAAAGGCCTCAAAGGGTGGCCGCACCCCTCCCCATGGGCTGGTCCGAATTGGACTAGGGAGGGGGCGCACCCTTCGTTCCTTCTCCTTTTCCCTTCCCTTTCCTTCCCTCCTACTCCTACTTGGAAGGGCTCCTAGTTCTACTAGGAAAAGGGGAATCCTACTCCCGGTGGGAGTAGGACTCCCCTAGGGTGCGCCATAGATAGGGTCGGCCCTCCCCCTTCTCAGCTCCTTTATATACGGGGGCAGGGGGCACCCCAAAGACACAACAATTGATCCCTTGGATCTCTTAGCCGTGTGTGGTGCCCCCCTCCACCATAGTCCACCTCGATAATACTGTAGCGGTGCTTGGGGAAGCCCTGCGTCGGTAGAACATCATCATCGTCACCACACCGTCGTGTTGACGAAACTCTACCTCAACACTCGGTTGGATCGGAAGGGACGTCATCGAGCTGAACGTGTGCTTAACTCGGAGGTGCCGTGTGTTCAGTACTTGATCGGTCGGATTGTGAAGACGTACGACTACATCAACCGTGTTGTGCTAACGCTTCCGCTTTTGGTCTACGAGGGTACGTGGACAACACTCTCCCCTCTTGTTGCTATGCATCACCATGATCTTGCGTGTGCGTAGGAAATTTTTGAAATTACTACATTCCCCAACAGGATGGCCGAGGCGGCGGCGGACCGGCGGTGGGCAGTGTTTTCGGGGCGGGCGGGGCGGCGCACCACCGGCTGCGGGCGGCGGGGGGCTGCTGTTTGGCCGGCTCAGGGGGGTGGAGGTTGAAGATGAACCGCGGGCCCTTGATTTCGTATCCAACGGCTGCAAAATCGACTGACCAGAGATGAAAAAGTCAGTCGACCGACGTGTAGCCTCACCCTAGTGTGTTCAGTTTCGACAGCAAAATTCAGTTTCGACAGCAAAATTCAGTTTCAACAGTTAAGTTCAGTTTCGACAGCTAAGTTCAGTTTCGACAGTTAAATTCAGTTTTGATAGTTAAGTTCAGAGATGAGCGGATGATGTCTTTTACATCTAGCACTTTGTGGTTATGTATTTTACGTCATGTATTGGAGATGCTATTAGAATTGCACTCAGGTTAACGTTGTTCGTTGTCTCTCTTGTCCTGCTTCAGCCTCGGCGTCGTACAACTCACCGGAGCTGCTCCAACGACGAAACCCTCCATCACAGCAGAGCAGTACCTCGGGCTCCATCTCCAGACGCCTAAGATCTTCTTCCCCTCCTCCGACAGCAAAGTCAGGCGGAGCATCCTCACCGGCCAACCCAATCACGCTGAGATCGACATGGCTTCGCCAAAGAGGTTGTACACTTGTTGCATCTCTTTTTTACTCTACATATTATATATATTGTCCACTGAGCACACGGATTTGTTCCTTTAGTGTCTCCTTGAAACAAAAAACATAGGAATTTTAATTTTCACTTGTCCTCCTTTTCAAATTCCTATTCATGAAGCACAAGACTAAGAGATAGTAGCATAATAGCATTATAACCGTACATTTTCTTGTGGTTTGACTTAATCTCACCATGCTTCTTTGCATCCTGTGATCTTCCAATTGTTGTGAATCAAACACCCAGATTGGCAGAAATCATGTGTTTTTAGATTCTCTATTTTGCACGTGCATTCCTATCCTATTCATGTCTATTTCCTATCCCTGCATTGTTGGAATCCTCCAATTCAAATGAGCCCTTACAGAATTACTTCTCTTACAGATAGTTGTCAAAGAAAACCTTGTGTGGTTTGTCCCGCTCCTGTTGCGCCGTAGTCCACCCCAGCTCAGCTGCTCCAACGACAGAAGGGTCCAGCACAGCAGGGATCCTGCCTCCAGACTGTCTTTCGCCGCCTCAGATCTTCTTCCCCGCCGCTGGCAGCCATGAAAACTGCATTACCATCATCAACCAAGCAGATGACCTCGAGGACTACACGGGTCCGCAAGAGAGGTCGCACTCTTTTGTGTCTGCTTACGTTATGCATCGCTTAATATTACATGCTACTTTATCGTCATGTTCACCGATTAGACTCTGAGTCAGCTCCAAACTAATGGTCAAACTTGAGTTTTTAAATGGTTGTGGGGTACATATCGGGGCCGCTATCAATAGTATCTATCTACTATTTGGTTAATCTCCGGTGTCTACTATGAGTTTCATGTTGGGTGGGAAACAAACAGTAAATAAGCCATTATCTGTATTTTTAACTGAAGCCATTATCTGCCTGCTATTATTGGTTTTGGGTCTATCCACGGGTTGCTACCATCACTCTGGATTTCTGCATGCACTCCTTACATAATCTCACTATGTTTTATTCCTATGAATGACAGTTATTGTAAACAATGGAATTGAACATGTAGAGCAAAAGAGACGAGCCTTGCGTGGCAATAAAATTTCATGCAGACATCGCTCCATGGTAGGCGCAAAGGCAGCCCCCCCACTCCATGCATTTAGGATTGTAATCGAGAGGAAGATATCTGTTCTGAGGGGGATTCAGAAGGAGAAGACAACTCCTATTTACCCCCTGAGGTCTTCGCTCTAACTTGGCATGCTGATGTTGGTTATATCATGCATATGGTGTCTTGCGTTGCTTACTTTATACATCAAATATGTCATCTGCTTAGTTTAGACATCCTTTGTGCGAATGCCATCTGTTTAGTTTATTCATCGTTTATGTGAATTATGCAATGCCATCTTGTTTAGCCAGGCATCATATATGTGAATTTTGCAATGCCATCCTGCTTAGCCAGTCATCTTATATGTAAATTATATCAGGCCATCTTTTTTTTCATTACATATTACATTTGTCAACAATGTTATTACATTCAACTGCTCTTTGTGTGCATCAGCCATTTGACACGGTGATGGCAAATTCTGGAGTGAAAACAAGGTCTTCAGAGCAGACTATGCTATGCGCATATCTCGCTGGTTACGGATAGCTCCTTAGAGGAGGATTCAGAGACAGATGACCAGTCCTATTCCCCCCCCCCAAGGTGTATGCTCTAACTTGGCAAGGTTATGTTGCTCATATCGTGTGTATGGTGTCTCACATTGCTATGTCATTTGATTAGTTTAGACATGCTTTGTGTGAATGCCACCTGTTCAGTGTCTAATTACCAAATATGTGAATTATGCATTGCCATCTTGTTGCAAGACATTATATATGTGAATTATACAATGCTATCTTGTTGCAAAGGCATTATATATGTGAATTATGCAATGCCATGCTGTTTAGCCAATCATCATGTATGCGAATTATATCATGCTATCATTTTTTTGTATTACGTGTTCCATTTGTCGACAACGTTTGTATATTCAACTACTCTTCCTGTGCATCAGCCATTTGAAGCGGTGATGGAAGTATCTAGAGTGAAAACAAGGTATTCAGAGCAGACAATGCTACCTGCTGAAGCAGACACCTTGCTGGTTACAGAGAGCTCCTCAGAGGAGGATTCAGAGACTGATGACCAGTCCTATTTTCCCCCTGAGGTCTATGCTCAAACTTGGCAGGGTTATATTACCGATGGCATGCATGTTGTCTTGCATTGCTTAGTTTTTACATCATATATGGATTGCCATCTGCTTACTTGCTTACTATATAAATCATATACTTGAATTATATCATGACATCATGTTTACATAGTACATACACATCATCTATCTGAATTATGGCATGGCAACCCATTTAATAAAGACATCATATAGTTATATCATCTCATCCTGTTTAGTGTTTACAGTCATCATATTTTGAATTATGGCATTCTATCCGTGAATGTATGTGAATTATGGCATGCCAACCTATTTAATAAACACATTATATAGTTATGTCATGTCATCCTGTTTACATAGTCTCATATTTTGAACTATGTCTTTCCATCTTTTTTAGTTAGCCATCATAATGTGAAATTGTGTCATGCTATCCTGTTTAGTTAGCCATCATATATGTGAAATTGTGTCATGCTATCCTGTTTGGTTAGACAACATAAATATGAATTATTTCATGCCCTCTTTTATTCCCCACTATCCATTGCACCTGTCTATCATACAATGTCTATACTTTCAATTAATTTTCTTGTTTATCAGCCATTTGAATTGGAGAGCATGATGGCAGTATCTAAGGGAGTAACAACACGGTCTTCAGAAAAGATAGTGCTACCAGTTGATGCGGATAGAACCACGGTTGTACTTGCCCAAGGACCAGATCCACCACACATAACCCAGACTCTCGCAGATTGTACCCCTACCCAGTTGGACAGAGAACCAGCTACACCCCTTCTAACCCCAACCCCGGCAGATAGTAACCCAGTTCTAGTTGACATAGCACCGTCTCCACCACAGAGCACCCAAACACGAGCAGTTAGTAAGGGAACTGTAGTGCCCAAAGCACGAGGACCACCACTCCGAATCCCAACTCAACGCTTAAAGGAGAAGAAGATTTGTTCTCAGGTCAGGTTCTGTAGCTATGGTTCATACTCCTTTGCTCTTGCATGACTGTATTTACTCATACCAACTATTTTCAAATTTGAAGGATGGAACTGAAACTCCAATGGCGCAACAGGTATGTTTTAAACCTGTTTCTTTAACTGATTTGCTGTTGTAACCTGCTCTATGTTGATTTCAGTTTCAATTGAATAAACAGTTATGTTCTCATGTCATGCACATTACAAGTGTTGTTATTGCTCTATAGTTACCCACACTTATATTATGTCTATTCTGCTTTGTCTTGAACAAATATTATTTGAACTGTGTCTCTATCTTGATTTGGCAACAAAAACTAGAATGATATAGACCATAAAGTGACCATGGTACATAGATATATGTTTGTTTCATGTTGTTATCCTGTCCACTTTACTACTGAGCTCATTTACCAAAATGAGTTTCATATACAACAATGTAAACATGTGATGTGTCTGCTTGTTTCTCTTTTAGAATGCGGAAAAAATATTGGAGAACAGTACCGCGTTATCCAATGGTAAAGGAAGTAATGCAGATAAGGTTCAAGATAGTGAGACATCCTTGTTGGTCTCCAAGAAAGCTGATAAAAACTATCTTGATGACAGTGAGGGAACCCAAAAGTCCTGTCTTGATGTAGTGTTCGAGTTACTGGCCACTACTGCTGGCACAAGCTCTTCGAACTCGCTGCCTGAATCAGTTCGTCTTCTTGAGTCTCAACTTCGAGTTGAAAGACATCGATCAGATGTGCTGCGACAGGAAGCTAAAGGACTGAGGAAGTCCCTGCAGAATTCAGATGCATATTTTCTGGTGCAACAGCAAGCACTGGAGGATTTAAGCGCCAAACAAGAGAAAGTTAATAAGCTTGCTAAGCATCTTGCCAGCATTATGGGTACCCAGGATATTGTTTCTTGAGATCTTCTAAAGTGGTTTCAGTTCTGGATTTGTTTTGCTGTGGCGTTTATTTGCGCTGGTCGCCAACTTTGACAACCAGTGTATATGATATGCTGCTTTGTTCCCTATATTTGCACTCGTGGCGAACTTTGATGCCCAGTGGATGTAATATGTGTAATAGCCGTGATAGCCTAGCGTTAGTTGCTTGCTTATTTATTTCCTTGTTGTCTTGTTTATTTGTTTGCTTGTAGTCATTGCAGTTCTTTTTCCGCGGTTAGCTAGTGGCTGCAATAACCTATTTTTTAAAACTAGGCCACAATAAGCATGGGATAATATTTACTGTAGTGACACTGGGCCTCCTACTGGCCGTAGAAACAGTGGGCCTTCTACGGGTCGTAGAAACAATGGGCCTTCTATGGGCCGTAGAAACAATGGGCCTTCTGCGGGTCGTATTATCAATGGGCCTTATACGGGCCGTATGATCGATTGGCCAAACATGGGCCAAAGAGACCGCATTATGGTCGTAAACGGGCTAGAGTTGGAATCGTCCGTTCATGGGCCGACCATAACAGACCATCGTTAATAGGCCGTATTTGATGACGCTAAGAAAACGGCCCAACGTATTAACGGACCACAAACGGGCCGACTGTAACCACGGGCTGAATTTGGCCCACAAGCAGAAAATGACAGTAACGGGACGTAAGTAAAGGAATGCTGGAAATGAGCCCAAGAATAAATGGGCTCTGAGAAGGCCGAAAGATAACATGGGCTGGAAACGGCCCAACAGAATAACAGGTTGTTAATGGGTATAAAGTGATACACTGTTCATTACGGGCCAGTTTCACCATGGGCCGTTAATGGGTGTAAAGTGATACCCTGTTCATTACGGGCCAGTTTCACCACGGGCCGTTAGTAGGCCAAGAGTTACATAGGGCCTCATATGGGCCGAAAGACGTCATGGGCCATACATGGGCCAGAAGTGAAAATGGGCTGGCATCATATTGGATGGCCCAGATGACGCTATTGGGCCTAATTCGAATAGGGCATAACGGGCCTTGGGTTAGCGGGCTATAAATGGGATATATGCGAACAGGCCGTTAACAAGCTTTCCATGGGCCGGCCCGCCACCTTTTGACCAAGTCAAACGGGCCGGCCTTTTCACAGGAATGGGCCTCTGTTGGGCCGTGCCACGTGTCGACGTATCATAGGCGCCTATCTGACCCACTGACGAGCTGACACGTGTTTCGTCGGGCCAATAAGAATTTTACACGTGGAAATTTCCCATTGGTCATGGCTGTTAACAGGTTATCGGATCCAAAACCTGACCCGATAGCTTAACGGCGTTCCGTTACGGTGGATGCCATGTGTCGGTCACCCTTGACGAAAGCACTTCTGTGACGCGCGATTTATCGTCATGGAAGTGGACACTTCCATGATGATAATTTTGGCAATGTCATGGAACACTTCTACAACATCACAGGTATGACTATCTTGATTCTGTCATAAATTTGTCATGGATGTACATGCATGACAGAAAACGCGACCTACTATGACAAACACGTATCATCACGGAAGTGTATTTTTTGTAGTGGAAGTGCCTGACAGTCGGGACCCACCTGGTCGAAGCGTACGTAGCGTTGTCATTCTGGTCGCGAACGTGTACATACATATATACTTGTCGATGTAGAGGCACGCACGTGTCGTAGTAGAGGCGCGCACGTAGCATGTACACGTACGTACAGCGGCCAGGGTGCAAGAAATAAAATACGGCCACGTATTTGTACATACGGGCGGGGTCTCGAACGCCTACTCACGCATACGTACAGCCAGGGCTCGTGTACATGGCTGGGTCAGAACGGAGAAACAGCGTCGTCGTCGTGTTCATGGGGAGGCAACAGAATGCGTCATGTTCATGGGGAGGCAATGACATGCGTCATGTTCATCGGGAGGGCTTGGACGGAACAGGCGATTGAAACAAGGTCTGGCGTACCGCAGAATGGAGGAAACGGCCTTGTGTTCGACCGGCCACGTTCGAAACGGGATCTTGTTCATCAAAACGGAGGAAACGGACCGCAAAACGGAGGAAACGGGAGGGGTCTGGCGTACCACAAAACAGAGGAAACGGACCTCCTACGGTCGAAACGGGGGTCCTATTGATCAGGAGGGGTGTGGCGTACCGCAAAACGGAGGAAACGGACCTCCTACGGTCGAAACGGGGGTCCTGTTAATCGGGAGGGGTGTGGCGTACCGCAAAACGGACGAAACGGACTTGTGTTGGAGCGCTACGGTCCAAACAGGGGTCCGGTTCATCGGGAGCGGTGTGGCGTAACGCAAAACGGGACTCCACGGGATACTGTTCATCTCTATTGTCAACCTCCTCCAGCCTCCACGGGCTCCTGTTCATCCAGCCTCCATGGGCTCCTATTCATCCAGCCTCCACCGCGTGCTACTCCACCGGCTACTGTTTAACCACCCCTCCACCGTCTACTATTCATCCAGCCCTCCACACCAAGGGGTCCTGTTCAACCACCCTTCCACGGGCACCCCTCCACTGTCTACTGTTCATCCAGCCCTCCACACCACGGGGTCCTGTTCATCCACCCCTCCACGGGCACCCCTCCACCGTCTACTGTTCATCCA
>NC_041390.1:475914201-476002052 GCF_002162155.2 Triticum dicoccoides | reverse complement strand
CCGCAACGCTCACTGTTCATCCTAGAGGCAGCATCGATCGGCTTCAGTTAGCAGTAGTAGCGAAGGAATCGCTCGATCGGGTTTAGTTAATAGCCATCGATCGATCACTCGGGTTTAGTAATGCATAGCCTGCAGTGCAATCGCTCGGGTTCAATTAGAGCCCAACACCTTGCTCTGGTTCAGTTAGATCCAACGCCTCGCACACACGCGCGTACGTGTACGAGAGAAACGCGCATCGCTCGGCCCCCGACCTCCCACCGTAACCGGGAACTCCCCGACATTTTCCTCCCCCTCGCTTCTACCATGGTTTTTTCCGTCATGGACGGCCCAAAGAATGTCATGCAGCTGCGTCTCCGGCCCGCCCAGGACGAAAAGCCCATTTTCTGTCATGATTTTTTGTCATAGAAGTAGGAGCCCACCACATCTATGATGATACCGGGTTTTGTCACAATTATCGTCATAGAATTGTCATATGTATGACAGAAAAAAATTCGTTCGGCCCAAAATGTCACGGATGTGTCTTCTTTTTGTAGTGTGATGGGGGTTATGTGGAGAATACAAAAAAGGAGAAAGTCTCACATTGACGCCCTAATCAACGGGCTAGGGAGATGCCCATCAATTGATGTCAATGCAAGGAGTAGGGATTGCCATGCAACGGATGCACTAGAGCTGTAAATGTATGAAAGCTCAACAAAAGAAACTAAGTGTGTGTGCATCCAACTTGCTTGCTCACAAAGACCTAGGGCATTTGAGGAAGCCCATTGTGGAATATACAAGCCAAGTTCTATAATGAAAAATTCCCACTAGTATGTGAAAGTGACAAAACAAGAGACTCTCTATCATAAGGATCATGGTGCTACTTTGAAGCACAAGTGTGGAAAAAAGGATAGTAGCATTGTCCCTTTATATTTCTATTTTTTGGGCCTTCCCTTTTTATTTGGCCTTTATTCTTTTTTTTATTTGGGACAATGCTCTATTAATGATGATCATCACACTTTTATTTATTTACAACTCAATGATTACAACTCAATACTAGAACAAAATATAACTCTATATGAATGCCTCCGACGGTGTACCGGGATGGGCAATGAATCAAGAGTGACATGTATGATAAATTATGCATGGTGGCTTTGCCACAAATACGATGTCAACTACATGATCATGCAAGGCAATATGACAATGATGAAGCGTGTCATAATAAATGAAATGCTGGAAAGTTGCATGGCAATATATCTCGGAATGGCTATGGAAATGCCATAATAGGTAGGTATGGTGGCTGTTTTGAGGAAGATATAAGGAGGTT
This sequence comes from Triticum dicoccoides, assembly GCF_002162155.2. NCBI lineage: Eukaryota > Viridiplantae > Streptophyta > Magnoliopsida > Poales > Poaceae > Triticum > Triticum dicoccoides. The sequence goes on along the minus strand of NC_041390.1, from coordinate 476,000,749 downwards.
TATGTGTGATAGAGTGTATCATATCACGGGGTTTGGATGCACCGGCGAAGTTTGCACCAACTCTCAAGGTGAGAAAGGGCAATGCACGGTACCGAAGAGGCTAGCAATGATGGAAAGGTGAGAGTGCGTATAATCCATGGACTCAACATTAGTCATAAAGAACTCACATACTTATTGCAAAAATCTACAAGTCATCAAAAACAAAGCATTATGCTCATGCTCCTAGGGGGATAGATTGGTAGGGAAAGACCATCGCTCGTCCCCGACCGCCACTCATTAGGATGACAATCAAAGAACACCTCATGCTTCAAATTTGTTACACAACGGTTACCATACATGCATGCTACGGGACTTGCAAACTTCAACACAAGTATTTCTCAAATTCACAACTACTCAACTAGCATGACTCTAATATTACCATCTTCATATATCAAAACAATCATCAAGTATCAAACTTCTCATAGTATTCAATGCACTTTTTATGAAAGTTTTTATTATACCAATCTTAGATGCCTATCATATTAGGACTAATTTTATAGCCAAAGCAAATTACCATGTTGTTATAGAGGACTCTCAAAATAATATAAATGAATCATGAGAGATCAATAATTTCTATAAAATAAAACCACCACCGTGCTCTAAGAGATATAAGTGAAGCACTAGAGCAAAGTTATCTAGCTCAAAAGATATAAGTGAAGCACATAGAGTATTCTAATAAATTCCGATTCATGTGTGTCTCTCCCAAAAGGTGTGTACAGTAAGGATGATTGTGTTAAACTAAAAAGCAAATACTCAAATCATACAAGACGCTCCAAGCAAAACACATATCATGTGGTGAATAAAAATATAGCCTCAAGTAAAGTTACCGATAGACGAAGACGAAAGAGGGGATGCCTTCCGGGGCATCCTCAAGCTTAGCCTTTTGGTTGTCCTTGTATTTTACCTTTGGGTGCCTTGGGCATCCCCAAGCTTAGGCTCTTTCCACTCCTTATTCCAAAATCCATCAAATCTTTACCCAAAACTTGAAAACTTCACAACACAAAACTCAACAGAAAATCTCATGAGCTCCGTTAGCGAAAGAAAACAAACCACCACTTCAAGGTACTGTAATGAACTCATTCTTCATTTATATTTGTGTTAAACCTACTTTAAACCAACTTCTCTATGGTTCGTACCCTCCGATACTAGCCATAGATTCATCAAAATAAGCAAACAACACACGAAAAACAAAATCTGTCAAAAACAGAACAGTCTGTAGTAATCTGTATCAAACGTATACTTATGGAACTCCAAAAATTCTGAAATAAATTGGTGGACTTGAGGAATTTGTCTGTTAATCATCTGAAAAAATAATCGACCTAAAATCACTCTCTAGTAAAAAATGGCAGCTAATCTTGTGAGCACTAAAGTTTCTGTTTTTTACAGCAAGATCATAAAGACTTCACTCAAGTCTTCCCAAAGGTTCTACTTGGCACAAACACTAATTTAAAACATAAAACCACATATAAACAGAGGCTAGATGAATTATTTATTACTAAACAGAACCAAAAAGCAAGAAAAAAATAAAATTGGGTTGCCTCCCAACAAGCGTTGTCGTTTAACGCCCCTAGCTAGGCATAAAGGCAAGGATAGATCTAGGTATTATCATCTTTGGTATGCAATCTATAAGTGGCTCTCATAATAGATTAATAAGATAATTTAATTTTCTTCCTAGGAAATTGTTCCATGCCTTCCCTTAATGCAAATTGGAATCTAATATTTCCTTCTTTCATATCAATAATTGCACCAATCGTTCTAAGGAAAGGTCTACCAAGAATAATAGGACATGTAAGATTGCAATCTATATCAAGAATAATGAAATCTACGGGCACATAATTCCTATTTGCAACAATAAGAACATCATTAATTCTTCCCATAGGTTTCTTAATGGTGGAATCCACAAGATGCAAATTTAAAGAACAATCATCAATTTCACGGAAACCTAACACATCACACAAAGTTTTTGGAATTGTGGAAACACTAGCACCCAAATCACATAAAGCATAGCATTCATGATCTTTAATCTTAATTTTAATAGTAGGTTCCCACTCATCATAAAGTTTTCTAGGGATAGAAACTTCTAATTGAAGCTTTTCTTCATAAGATTGCATTAAAGCATCAACGATATGTTTAGTAAAAGCTTTATTTTGACTATAAGCATGAGGAGAATTTAACACGGATTGCAACAAGGAAATACAATCTATTAAAGAACAATTATCATAATTAAAGTTTTGACCTCTTCAATCCCACTTTTACCAATTTTTGCATCAAGATCTAAAAACTCCGAATCATTGGGACGCCTTTTAAATAAAGTTGACTCATCTCCAGTCCCATCATTATCAAGATTCATATTGCAAAACATAGATTTAATAGGAGACACATCAATCACTTTTAGATCTTCATCCCTATTATCACGAAAACTAGAAGAACACGCCTTTACAAAGCAATCTTTCTTAGCACGCATCCTAGCGGTTCTTTCCTTGCACTCATCAATGGAAATTCTCATAGATTTGAGAGACTCATTGATATCATGCTTAGGTGGAATAGATTAAGTTTCAAAGAATCAGCATCAAGAGAAATTATATCCATGTTCCTAGCCAATTCATCAATATTAGGCAATTTTTCTTCAAGCAAAGAATTAAAATTCTTTTGAGAAATCATAAATTCTTTAACACTAGTCTCAAAATCAGAGGGCATCTTATTAAAATTTCCATAAGAGTTGTTGTAGGAATTACCATAATTATTAGAGGAATTACTAGGAAACGGCCTTGGATTAAAGTTTCCTCTATATGCATTGTTACCAAAAAAATTCCTACAAACAAAATTCACATCCATAGATTCATTATTATTATCATTCAAAGTAGACAAAGACATATCATTAGGATTAGAAGAAACACTCTTATTAGCAAACAACTTCATAAGTTCATCCATCTTTCCACTCAAAACATTAATCTCTTCTATCGCGTGAACCTTTTTACTAGAAGATCTTTCGGTGTGCCATTGAGAATAATTAACCATAATATTATCTAGGAGTTTCGTAGCTTCTCCTAAAGTGATTTCCATAAAAGTGCCTCCCTCGGCCGAATCTAAAAGATTTCTAGAAGCAAAATTCAATCCGGCATAAAAAATTTGTATAATCATCCATAAATTCAAACCATGTGTAGGGCAATTACGTATCATTAATTTCATCCTCTCCCAAGCTTGTGCAACATGTTCATGATCAAGTTGCTTAAAATTCATAATATCATTTCTAAGAGAGATGATCTTAGCGGGAGGAAAATACTTAGAGATAAAAGCATCTTTGCACTTATTCCATGAATCGATACTATTTTTAGGCAAAGACGAAAACCAAGTTTTAGCATGATCTCTAAGCGAAAGCGGAAATAGCTTCAATTTAACAATATAATTATCCACGTCTTCCTTCTTTTGCATATCACACAAATCAACAAAGTTGTTTAGATGGGTAGCGGTATCTTCACTAGGAAGGCCAGAAAATTGATCTTTCATGACAAGATTCAGCAAAGCAGCATTAATTTCACAAGATTCAGCATCGGTAATAGGAGCAATCGGAGTGCTAAGAAAATCATTGTTGTTGGTATTGGAAAAGTCACACAATTTAGTATTGTCTTGAGCCATCATGACAAACAATGCAACACAAAAGCACACAAGAAGCAAGCGAAAAAGAGGCGAACAGAAAAAGAGGGTGAATAAAACGGCAAGGGTGAAGTGGGGGAGAGGAAAACGAGAGGCAAAGGCGAATAATGTAATGCGAGGGATAAGAGTTTGTGATGGGTACTTGGTATGTCTTGACTTGACTTGGCGTAGATCTCCCCGGCGACGGCGCCAGAAATCCTTCTTGCTACCTCTGGAGCACTGCGTTGGTTTTCCCTTGAAGAGGAAAGGGTGATGCAGCAAAGTAGCGTAAGTATTTCCCTCAGTTTTTGAGAACCAAGGTATCAATCCAGTAGGAGACTACACACAAGTCGCCTCGTACCTACACAAACAAATAAGAACCTTGCAACCAACGCAATAAAGGGGTTGTCAATCCCTTCATGGCCACTTGCAAAAGTGATATCTGATAGAGATAATAAGATAAATATTTTTGGTATTTTTATGATATAGATTGAAAGTAAAGATTGCAAAGTAAAATAGATTGGAAACTTATATCATGGAAAATAGACCCGGGGGCCATAGGTTTCACTAGTGGCTTCTCTCAAGATAGCATAAGTATTACGGTGGGTGAACAAATAACTGTCGAGCAATTGATAGAAAAGTGCATAGTTATGAGAATATCTAGGCATGATCATGTATATAGGCATCACATCCGCGACAAGTAGACCAAAACAATTCTGCATCTACTACTATTACTCCACACATCGACCGCTATCCAGCATGCATCTAGAGTATTAAGTTCATAAGAATAGAGTAATGCATTAGGCAAGATGACATGATGTAGAGGGATAAACTCAAGCAATATGATATAAACCCCATCTTTTTATCCTCGATAGCAACAATACAATGCATGCCTTGCTGCCCCTGCTGTCACTGGGAAAGGACACCGCAAGATTGAACCCAAAGCTAAGCACTTCTCCCATTGCAAGAAAGATCAATCTACTAGGCCAAACCAAACTGATAATTCAAAGAGACTTGCAAAGATAACAAATCATACATAAAAGAATTCATAGGAGATTCAAATATTGTTCATAGATAATCTTGATCATAAACCCACAATTCATCGAATCTCGACAAACACACCGCAAAAAAATTACATCAAATAGATCTCCAAGAAGATCGAGGAGAACTTTGTATTGAGATCCAAAGAGAGAGAAGAAGCCATCTAGCTAATAACTATGGATCCGAAGGTCTGTGGTAAACTGCTCACACATCATTGGAGAGGCTATGGTGTTGATGTAGAAGCCCTCCGTGATTGATTCCCTCCGGCGGAGCACCGGAAAAGGCCCCAAGATGGGATCTCACGGGTGCAGAAGGTTGCGGCAGTGGAAATAGGGTTTCGTGGTGCTCCTGGATGTTTTCGGGGTATATGAGTATATATAGGAGGAAGAAGTAGGTCGATGGAGCTGCGAGGGGCCCACGAGGGTGGGGGCGCGCCTCCCTGCCTTGTGGCCTCCTCGCTTCTTTCTTGAAGTCCACTCCAAGTCCCCTGGATCACGTTTGTTCCAAAAATAACTCTCCCGAAAGTTTCATTCCGTTTGGATTTCGTTTGATATTCCTTTTCTGCGAAACACTGAAATAGGCAAAAAACAGCAATTTGCACTGGGCCTTCGGTTAATAGGTTAGTCCCAAAAATAATATAAAAGTGTATAATAAAGCCCATTAAACATCCAAAACAGCTAATATAATAGCATGGAACGATAAAAAATTATAGATACGTTGCAGACGTATCATGTTTGCAAACACAATTGGATACATGGAGGTTTTTGGCGTGGTTCCAATAGGTGGTGCTATCGTACATCCACGTTGATGGAGACTTCAACCCATGAAGGGTAACAGTTGCGCGAGTCCATGGAGGGCTCCACCCATGAAGGGTCCATGAAGAAGCAACCTTTTCTATCCCACCATGACCATCGCCCACGAAGGACTTGCCTCACTCGGGTAGATCTTCACGAAGTAGGCGATCTCCTTGCCCTTACAAACTTCTTGGTTCAACTCCACAACATGTCGGAGGCTCCCAAGCGACACCTAACCAATTTAGGAGACACCACTCTCCAAAAGGTAATAGACGGTGTGTTGATGATGAACTCCTTGCTCTTGTGCTTCAAATGATAGTCTCCCGAACACTCAACTCTCTCTCACTAATTTGGATTGGGTGAAAAGAAGATTTGAGTGGAAAGCAACTTGGGGAAGGCTAGATATCAAGATTCTTGTGGTAGGATTGGAATATCTTGGTCTCAACACATGAGTAGGTGGTTCTCTCTTAGAAAATGAGTAGTGGAAGTGTAGGCGCGTTCTAATGGTTCTCTCTCTTATGGAGATGGGGGTTGGTACGTCTCCGTCGTATCTATAATTTTTGATTGTTCCATGCCAATATTATACAACTTTCATATACTTTTGGCAACTTTTTATACTATTTTTGGGACTAACATATAGATCCAGTGCCCAGTGCCAGTTCCCGTTTGTTGCATGTTTTATGTTTCACAGAAACCCCATATCAAACGGAATAAAAACGGACAGAGAATATTTTTGGAATATTTGGAAAATATGGGAAGAAGAATCAATGTGAGACGGTGCCCGAGGTGGCCACGAGGCAGGGGGGCATGTGCCCCCCTGGGCGCGCCCCTGACCCTCGTGGGCCACCCGTAAGGCGGTTACTGCTCTTCTTCGGCCGCAAGAAAGCTAATTTTTGGAGAAAAATCTGGGCGAAGGTTTCGATCCATTCGGAGTTACGGATCTCCGGATATATAAGAAACGGTGAAAGGGCAGAATCCCGGGAACGCAGAAACAGAGAGAGACAGAGAGACAGATCCAATCTCGGAGGGGCTCTTGCCCCTCCCATGCCATGGAGGCGAAGGACCAGAGGGGAAACCCTTCTCCCATCTAGGGAGGAGGTCAAGGAAGAAGAAGAAGAAGAAGGGGGCCCCTCTCCCCCTCTCTTCCGGTGGCGCCAGAACGCAGTCATGGCCACCATCATCATCACCGCGATCTTCACCAACACCTCCGCCATCTTCACCAACATCTCCATCACCTTCCCCCCTCTATCTACAGCGGTCCACTCTCCCGCAACCCGCTATACCCTCTACTTGAACATGGTGCTTTATGTTTCATATTATTATCCAATGAGGTGTTGCCATCTTATGATGTCTGAGTAGATTTTCGTTGTCCTATCGGTGGTTGATGAATTGCTATGATTGATTTAATTGGCTTGTGGTCATGTTGCTGTCCTTCGGTGCCCATCATATGAGCGCGCGCGTGGATCACACCATAGGGTTAGTTGTATGCTAATAGGACTATGTATTGGAGGGCAAGAGGGACAGAAGCTTCTACCTAGCATAGAAATTGATGCATACGGGATTGAAGGGGGACCAATATAACTTAATGCTATGGTTGGGTTTTACCTTAATGAACGTTAGTAGTTGCGGATGCTTGCTAATAGTTCCAATCATAAGTGCATAGAATTCCAAGTCAGGGATGACATGCTAGCAGTGGCCTCTCCCACATAAAACTTGCTATCGGTCTAGTAAAATAGTCAATTGCTTAGGGACAATTTTGCAACTCCTACCACCACTTTTCCACACTCGCTATACTAACTTTATTTGCTTCTTTACCTAAACAGCCCCTAATTTTTATTTATGTGCTCTTTATATTCTTGCAAACCTATCCAACAACACCTACAAAGTACTTATAGTTTTATTCTTGTTCTAGGTAAAGCGAAAGTCAAGCATGTGTAGAGTTGTATCGGTGGTCGATAGAACTTGAGGGAATATTTGTTCTACCTTTAGCTCCTTGTTGGGTTCGACACTCTTACTTATCGAAAGAGGCTACAATTGATCCCCTATACTTGTGGGTTATCAAGACCTTTTTCTGGTGCCGTTGCTGGGGAGTTATAGCGTGGGGTGAATATTATCGTGTGTGCTTGTTTGCTTTATCACTAAGTAATTTTTATTTTTTGTTCTTAGTTGCTTTCTGTCTTTAGTTATGGGTAGGAAATGCAAAATACCAAAAAAAATTAGTTGTACCTACTGAACCAATGGTTGAAGAACCACCCAAAATCTATCACACTCCTGAAGCTTTTTATTTGGATCATCTTCGATCCCTATGTGCTCGTGATGAAACCCCAACTAGCTTAGTTGAGGGAAAATCTTTAGATGAGCATGCTTGTTATGTGCGACACCGCATATCTAAAAAAGGGAAACTTTTACTGGATCAAATCCATCATTTGCAATGCTATGCCTGGAATTCATGTGAAATATATGATGTTACTTGTGGTTCTGAAAACCCTAAGAAACACCTTCCCTGCCAATATGAGTTTATCGATAATGGAATCGTGTCTTCATATGCTAAGGGTGTTTATAATTACTATGATGTTCAACAAATTGAAGAATTTGTTGCTTTTAAGGGTGCTTATGAAATTGCTTCTTTGATTGAAAAGTATGATGCTACTCTTTACAAATCTGAAAATTTTGCCATACTTAAATATTGCTATGATAATTATGCTTCTAATGCCTATGTTAAACCATATATTGAGGACTCCTCCGCTGTCCAAGAAGAGACTAATATTTTGCAGGAGCCTATGGAAGAAGAAATTAACGACATTGTGAGCTCATTGGATGAAAAAGATGATGAGGAGAGCGAAGAACAAAAGGAGGAAGAGCGGATTAGCTACCCGTGCCCACCTTCTGATGAGAGTAAATCTTCAACTCATACATTGTTTAATTTCCCTTCGTGCTTACAGAAGGATGATTGCTATGATGACTGTTATGATCTCGTTGATTCTCTTGAAATATCCATTTTTGATGATGCTTGCTATGCTTGTGGCCAAGATGCCAATATGAATTATGCTTATGGAGATGAACTTGCTATAGTTCCTTATGTTAAACATGAAGTTATTGCTATTGCACCCACACATGATAGTCCTATTATCTTTTTGAATTCTCCCGACTACACTATATCGGAGAAGTTTGCTCTTATTAAGGATTATGTTGATGGGTTGCATTTTACCGTTGCACATGATGATTTTGATGAATATAATATGCATGTGCTTGCTGCTCCTACTTACAATTATTATGAGAGAGTAACTACATCTCCGCCTCTCCATGTTTCCAGCACGAAAAAATTGCAAGAAACTGTTTATACTATGCATTGGCCTTTACTATGTGTGCATGAATTGTTCTTTTATGACATGCCGATGCATAGGAAGAGAGTTAGACTTCGTCATTACATGATATATGTTACTTTGTGCTCACTACTAAATCACAAATCATTGTTAATTAAAATTGGCTTTGATATACCTTGGGATCTGGGTGGATTCACTACTTGAGCACTATATGCCTAGCTTAATGGCTTTAAAGAAAGCGCTGCCAGGGAGACAACCCGGAAGTTTTAGAGAGTAATTTATTTCTGTTTTGTGCTTTTATATAGTTTAAAAACAAAAAATAAAGAGGGGAACCCAAAACTTTTCAAAAAGAAAAGTGAAAGTGAGATAGACGAGCATTGTGAAAGTGGGGGACGTCCTTGAACTCTGTTCATGCCCATGGAAACTTTGTGAATCTTAATTACAGAAACTTTCCAACAAAAATAATTATCCCCTTGTACAATTCCATTGTATTATAAAAATAATGTGCCAAGGTTTGCCTTTAGGATGTTTACAATGCTTGTTGGTTTGTGCGGTGCAGGACAGAAACTTTAGCTGTAGTGCGCGATTTTACATTTTTTACGGGAATGTTAAATGGTTCTGAAACTTTTTGAACTGTCTTTCTATAAAAAAATTATTTTTTCTAATTTTGGCAGAATTTTTCAAGTATCAGAAGTATGGTGAATGTTCATATTATTACAGACTGTTATGTTTTAGACAGATTCTGTTTTTGATGCATAGTTTGCTTGTTTTGATGAAATTATCAATTTATATCCGTGATTAAGCCATGGAAAAGTTATATTACAGTAGCTACAATGCAAAAACAAAATATTAATTGGTTTGCAACAGTACTTAGAGTATTGATTTGCTTTATTATACTAACGGATCTTACCGAGTTTTCTATTGAAGTTTTGTGTGGATGAAGTGTTCGAGGATCGAGGAGGTCTCGATGTGAGAAGAAGGAAGAGGGGCAAGAGCTCAAGCTTGGGTATGCCCAAAGCACCCCAAGTAAATATTCAAGGAGACTCAAGCGTCTAAGTTTGGGGATGCCCCGGAAGGCATCCCCTCTTTCTTCAACAAGTATCGGTATGTTTTCGGATTCGTTTCATTCATGCGATATGTGCAAATCTTGGAGCATCTTTTGTATTACTTTTCACTTTTCTTTTATGCACCATGCTGGTATAAGATAGTCCTTGGTTGATTTATAGAATGCTCTTTGCACTTCACTTATATCTTTTGAGTATGGCTTTATAGAATGCTTCATGTGCTTCATTTATATCATTTGAAGTTTGGATTGCATGTTTCTCTTCACATAGAAAACCGCCATTTGTAGAATGCTCGTTTGCTTCACTTATATTTGTTCGAGCGTGGGCATATCTTTCATAGAAAGAATTAAACTCTCTTGCTTCACTTATATCCATTTAGAGAGATGACAGGAATTGGTCATTCACATGGTTAGTCATAAAATCCTACATAAAACTTGTAGATCATTGAATATGATATGTTTGATTCCTTGCAATAGTTTTGCGATATAAAGATGGTGATATTAGAATCATGCTAGTGGGTAGTTGTGGATTGTAGAAATACTTTTGTTGAGGTTTGTGATTCCTGTAGCATGCACGTATGGTGAACTGTTATGTAACGAAGTCGGAGCATGAGGTATTTATTGATTGTCTTCCTTATGAGTGGCGGTCGGGGACGAGCGATGGTATTTTCCTACTAATCTATCCCCTAGGGGAATGCATAGTAGTACTTTGCTTCGAGGGCTAATAAACTTTTGCAATAAGTATATAAGTCTTTTATGACTAATGTGAGTCCATGGATTATACGCACTCTCACCCTTCCATCATTGCTAGCCTCTTCGGTACCATGCATTGCCCTTTCTCACCTCGAGAGTTGGTGCAAACTTCGCAGGTGCATCCAAACCCCAAGATACGATATGCTCTATCACACATAAACCTCCTTATATCTTCCTCAAAACAGCCACCATACCTACCTATCATGGCATTTCCATAGCCATTCCGAGATATATTGCCATGCAACTTCCATCATAATCATATACATGACTTGAGCATTTATTTTCATATTGCTTTGCATGATCGTAAGATAGCTAGCATGATGTTTTCATGGCTTGTCTGTTTTTTATGTCATTGCTATGCTAGATCATTGCACATCCTGGTACAACGCCGGAGGCATTCATATAGAGTCATATCTTTGTTCTAGTATCGAGTTGTAATATTGAGTTGTAAGTAAATAAAAGTGTTATGATCATCACTATTAGAGCATTGCCCCAAGAAAAAAGAGGCCAAAGAAGCCTAAATAAAAAAGGGGGGCCAAAGAAGCCCACCAAAAAAAGAGAAAACAAAAAAAGAGAGAAAAGGGGGCAATGTTACTATCCTTTTACCACGCTTGTGCTTCAAAGTAGCACCATGTTCTTCATATAGAGAGTCTCTTGAGTTATCACTTTCATATACTAGTGGGAATTTTCATTATAGAACTTGGCTTGTATATTCCGATGATGGGATTCCTCAAATGCCCAAGGTCTTCATGAGCAAGCAAGTTGGATGCACACCCACTTAGTTTCCAGTTTGAGCTTTCATACACTTATAGCTCTTAGTGCATCCGTTGCATGGCAATCCCTACTCCTCACATTGACATCAATTGATGGGCATCTCCATATCCCATTGATTAGCCGCGTCGATGTGAGACTTTCTCCTTTTTTGTCTTCTCCACACAACCTCCACCATCATATTCTATTCCACCTATAGTGCTATGTCCATGGCTCACGCTCATGTATTGCGTGAGGGTTGCAAAGGTTGAAGCGCGTTAAAAAGTATGAACCAATTGCTCGGCTTGTCATCGGGGTTGTGCATGATTTGAATATTTTGTGTGGTGAAGATGGAACATAGCCAGACTATATGATTTTGTAGGGATAACTTTCTTTGGCCTTGTTATTTTGAAAAGACATGATTGCTTTATTAGTAGGCTTGAAGTATTATTGTTTTTATGTCAAATGATAGACAATTGCTTTGAATCACTCGTGTCTTAATACTCATGCCATGATTAGATATATGATCAGGATTATGCTAGGTAGCATTCCACATCAAAAATTATCTTTTTTATCATTTACCTACTCGAGGATGAGTAGGAATTAAGCTTGGGGTGCTGATACGTCTCCGTCGTATCTATATTTTTTGATTGTTCCATGCCAATATTATACAACTTTCATATAATTTTGGCAACTTTTTATACTATTTTTGGGACTAACATATTGATCCAGTGCCAGTTCCTGTTTGTTGCATGTTTTATGTTTCGCAGAAACCCCATATCAAACGGAATCCAAACGGAATAAAAACGGACGGAGAATATTTTAGGAATATTTGGAAAATATGGGAAGAAGAATTAACGTGAGACGGTGCCCGAGGTGGCCACGAGGCAGGGGGCGCGCTTGTCCCCATGGGCGCGCCCCTGGCCCTCGTGGGCCAGCCGTAAGGCGGTTGCTGCTCTTCTTCGGCCACAAGAAAGCTAATTTTCGGAGAAAAATCTGGGCGAAGGTTTCGATCCAATCAGAGTTACGGATCACCGGATATATAAGAAACGGTGAAAGGGCAGAATCCCGGGAACGCAGAAACAGAGAGAGACAGAGAGACAGATCCAATCTCGGAGGGGCTCTTGCCCCTCCCATGCCATCGAGGCAAAGGACCAGAGGGGAAACCATTCTCCCATCTACGGAGGAGGTCAAGGAAGAAGAAGAAGGGGCCCCCTCTCCCCCTCTCTTCCGGTGGCGCCGGAATGCTGTCGTGGCCACCATCATCATCACCGCGATCTTCACCAACACCTCTGCCATCTTCACCAACATCTCCATCACCTTCCCCCCTCTATCTACAGTGGTCCACTCTCCTGCAACCCGTTGTACCCTCTACTTGAACATGGTGCTTTATGCTTCATATTATTATCCAATGATGTGTTGCCATCTTATGATGTCTGAGTAGATTTTCGTTGTCCTATCGGTGGTTGATGAATTGCTATGATTGATTTAATTTGCTTGTGGTTATGTTGTTGTCCTTCGGTGCCCATCATATGAGCGCACACGTGGATCACACCATAGGGTTAGTTGTATGCTAGTAGGACTATGTATTGGAGGGCAAGAGTGACAGAAGCTTCTACCTAGCATAGAAATTGATGCATACGGGATTGAAGGGGGACCAATATAACTTAATGCTATGGTTGGGTTTTACCTTAATGAACGCTAGTAGTTGCGGATGCTTGCTAATAGTTCCAATCATAAGTGCATAGAATTCCAAGTCAGGGATGACATGCTAGCAGTGGCCTCTCCCACATAAAACTTGCTATCGGTCTAGTAAAATAGTCAATTGCTTAGGGACAATTTCGCAACTCCTACCACCACTTTTCCACACTCGCTATACTAACTTTATTTGCTTCTTTACCTAAACAGCCCCTAGTTTTTATTTACGTGCTCTTTATATTCTTGCAAACCTATCCAACAACACCTACAAAGTACTTCTAGTTTTATTCTTGTTCTAGGTAAAGCGAACGTCAAGCATGCGTAGAGTTGTATCGGTGGTCGATAGAACTTGAGGGAATATTTGTTCTACCTTTAGCTCCTCGTTGGGTTTGACACTCTTACTTATCGAAAGAGGCTACAATTGATCCCTTATACTTGCGGGTTATCAAGAGGGGTGGAGGGGTATATATAGCCTCCACATAAAATCTACCGTTACACACATTTGACCCAAGTCGGTCAGACCGAATAGGTGAACTCGGTGAGACCGATTCAGTTCAAAATGTGAACGTTAGGATTCTCGGTGGGACCGACATGATCAACTAGCTGGGACAGATGCGCTAGGGTTAGGGCAAAACCTCATCTCAGTGTGACCGATTGCATGAACTCGGTGAGACCAATTTCAGCAATGAGAAAACAGAGAGTTGGTCTGACAAACTCGGTAGGACTGATTGCTCCTTTCGGTGATATTGAAATGTTATGAAAGGGAAACAGAGAGTTTGCATTACGAACTCGGTGGAACCGATCGCTCATTTCAGTGAGACCGGAACGTTACGAAGGGAAACAGAGAGTTTGCAATCCCATCTCGGTGAGACCGAAATCCCTATCGGTGAGACCAAACTGATTAGGGTTTCTGGCTATGGCTATGTCAAAGAAACTCGGTGCGCCGGATGGAACAATCGGTGGGGCCGATTTTGAATTTAGGTTTAGGACATGTTTTGAATTGAGAAAGTGGTTGAGGGCTTTGGAGCATATCACTAAGCATTTTGAGCAAGTAGACCATTAAGCAACACCTCATCCCCTTTTAATAGTATTGGCTTTTCATATGGACTCCATGTGATCTTGGATCACTAAAATATAAAATGAAGAGTCTTGGAGTTTGGCCAATCTTAGTCCTTAGCATTTAGAAGGGGTTCCACATCCACTTGTCCTTGCCACACCATTGTTGAACTCATCTGAAATATACTAGATAAGAGTATTAGTCCAACAAGAGATATGTTGACATTAATTACCAAAATCACCCAGGGAGCACTTGTGTTTTCACGCAACTTCCCCTCCTGACGGATATCTTCTTCTTCCTAGCACGAGCAACCAGCTCCGACTCCCACTCTGGTTCCTCCACCTCATCCACATAGTCATCCAAGGCCGTCGTGCCTACCGTCATGTTGCCTCTTTCGATAAAGTCTTCAGGTGTGTATTTATTGATTCCCCTCCTAGGCTTTAACATGTATGTTGACCGAACTTGATAGGTCTCCAAGGTCATGTCATCATCAACCTATTACAAAAACACAAGATATGGAAAAGAACATGCGTGAGGATGAAGTTAGCAATGCATCAATAATTGAATATATGTTATTGGCATACCTCTTGGGTGACCACACCCACATCCTCATCCTCCAAAGGAGCCCCATGGCCAGAAGTGGGATCTGATGGTGTCACCAACCTAGACCGCTAAGGTGATATATATTCGGGGTCACGACAACCGACAAGGTTCGATAACCGCCTTAACCTTTGGCACTGACACTGCAACATGTACAAGTGAATGAGATATTGAACGTAGCAAGACATGTTACATAGACAATTGAAGGAGATGTGAACCTTAATGAATGCTCGAGGTGCACCTTCCCGATCACTTTTCCCAACCGGGGTTGTCTCCAGAATAGTCTCGCTCTCATCAGCTGCCTTTTTGATTTGGGTACGCTATGAACAGAAACGGCATTAATGTGTTAGGTAAGCAAAGATGTGAATAGTGCGAATGGGAAAGCAAAGAGGGGAAGTGCTTACCACAAAGTTCATCATTGGAGCTGAAGGGACTCGGGTGCCTTCCCTGACTAATTTGTTGTACTGGTGCTGGGTTAGCTCATCGAAGACAGTGGGATCTTCGAAAATCTCCTCATTATACGCCGGCTTGCATATCTCCACACGGGTACTTGCAAGAAACCATGTGAGGTAGTTGTTGAACGCGATCGGGCAGTGCTCACGAAGCTGGGATCGTTTTCCAGCCTTAGCTTGCTCCACACTAAGCACGAACTATATGATATACTTCCTGTGATGCTTGTCCCAGTCCTTGATCTTTTGCTGCCTTCTCCTATCCAACCTGCAATTAGAAAACAGAATGTTAGTACCATCGAACCCGCCGAGAAGCTGCTAAGTGCTCAAGGTTAATTCTATCTTACGCGTGTAGCAACTTGTCCGTGTCCTCCCACTCCGGCGGGTGTGGCTGGAACAAACCAAACTGGTGCTACACCCGATATGGCATGTGAAGATCAACCGCCCAGTTGCATATGAGTGGGCACCGCATATGCCAAAGATCCCTATTCCTAAGGCACATTGGATTCAGCACGAACTCTCTAGGGTTACCAAAACTATCCCCTTTTCCATACGGCTCCCATTCCACCTGCAACATAGCATAGAATGCAAAATTGATTTCGAGTTATGATAAAAGCATGAGAATCACTTATGCAATGTCAAGTCACCTGCTCAGTTGTAATCATGTCCAACTTGCTCGTGCACGGCTTGTACATGACCGAGGGATCATCCGTCGTCTCATTTAACACATCCCACTTGTAAGCCCAAGTGGGGAACCATAGTGGGTCATCTTTGTCGTCACAATCCTCGTACTTGACGATCTTCGGTCGTCCAACCGGCAATCGCCCAGCTCCATACAGAAAGTAAGAGCATACAACCACCAATACCTCCATCTGTTGAGGTCCTACAACAGGCTTCATCCAACTGCACATAGAAGAAAACACACTTCAATTAACAGGAAGATCGCATTGATAATGTACCAATGAAGTGAAAATAAACAACTGCCTACCTGTCTATATAAGTAAGCCAGTGTCGCCGAACCCCAACTCCATTTGCTACCGAAGATGGTCAACGCCTTCAACCACATCCATGGAGCATTCTTGCATGTGCCATCAGTAAAGACAGTCCTGGATATAATATACCACATGTAGACACGAGCATATGTCTTGACCTGATCATCGTTAGCATCCTCAGGGCAATACCCAAAGTGGAATGCAATCCAGGTGAAAGGAGCACCAGCTACGACTCTTTCCTTCTTCTTATCTCCTTTTGGTTCCCGAGGCTCTAGAGGAACCATACCTATAAGGGCATGCATCTGCTCACGCCTACCCATCAGAATCGGTGCTCATACAAAGAGGATTCCCCTAGGAAGAGCAGTGATCATAGCAATATCCTAGAGCGTCACGATCATCGCCCCGGTCCAAAGATGGAAACTGTGTGTCTCCGGCCTCCAATGATCAACAAGCGCGGTGATTGCTGCATCATTGAGGTTCCGCGTCGACCGACTGACCAACTGAATGAAAGGGAGGAGTCATGTCTCCCTTATGTATGGTGTGTACCGCTCATCATAGTGCATCCCCCCAAGGGTGACCCCATGATAGCGAATCTTCAGAGGTTGAAGCTCCTACAAACAAGCAAATCGGAAAATTACATATGGGGCATTTGTGTTTTAAATAAACACAAAATTCATAATACTGGCCACTTTCATTATTACCCGCTGCTCCACCGACATAAAGTACGCCTGGTGTCAAGTGTCCCGGTGATCATTGAGAAGCCAAATCATCCTACAAATTTCAAACAACAAACATACGTTAGCTTACTCCCTGTACTTTATTTAATACGTGAGCATTATTTCATATGTATTCAACAATGGGTAAACACTAAAAGTAAAGTTAAATACTAATCTAAGATATACAATGAAAGAACATCAACAATCATCACAAATACCCATCATATATATTAGGGTCCAACAATGATTACAAATCATCTACTAATCCTAATCACACAAATCTATATCAATATTACATACAAATCTACACAAGGGTTCCACCGAAACTTGAACAATCTAGGGTTCCAGGATGACTACAAATCCTAAATCACACCACACTATTTCAATTTATCATATAAAAATCAAATCCAAGCAAATCAAGGGTTCCACCAAAACTTGGCTAAATGAGAAAAATGTGAACGAATTTACTGAGGAAAAGAAAGGGATCGAAGAGTTGACCTTGTATGAGGGATTAGGGAAGAAACTCACGGCCAAAAACTTCAGATCTACTTGATTTTGGAGAGGGGGTGTAGGGGGAGAGCAGAGGGCCGCCGTCGTCGATGCTCTCTGTAACAGAGAGATGGGGAGGGATAACTGTTGTTCGGATGGAGAGGGCAGCCCCGACGTAGCTTAAGTCAATGTGCAGCGCCTCAGAGCTAGGCGCTGCACATTACATGTGTGGCGCCTAGCTCTGAGGCGCTGCACTGTGGAGTGCAAGCCCCTGGGGTGCCACGCTGGACAGACATGCAATGCCTGCATGCTAGGCGCTGCACAGTAGGGTGTGGCGCCTTCGCGTCGGGCACCACTCAAAATGGTCAGCTGAGTGAATTTTTTTTCAAAGCAGTTCATTCTGTGAAATGATTTCGTGCACAGGTCAAAATTGAAAAATTTGTCATTGTGCTTCTGTGCATTCAGTGCCATGTTGTACGTCACAGTCATGTGCAAGTAAAGCTTCATCACGACAGATATCAGACTGAGAATTCATATCTCCAACGGTTAATGGGCTACGACGCAGCTGGCCCGAGGTCTATTGTTTCTTCAGCAGACATGTGGCGAGGCCTAACAAGATAGCCCAGTTGAGCAAGTTACAAGGTCATCCACCAGAAAATATTTCAACGAAATCACAAGTAGGTATATCCATCCATTACAAAGATCACTCTCATCTCTTCTGGTGATGGTGATGACAAATAGCGCACTGCATGTGCGACACTTATCATAATTTGAGAGTTTTGTGCTTCTTTTGGTAGATTTATTTATTCAAAATATTTGTATCTCATATTTTAGAGCCACCTTCAGCACCAAATCCTATTCATCGCTCAAGGAGACCTCCTCCTCGGTGCCAGTTGGAGAACAAGAGTGCCAACAGACCGCCAGCTCATGGGCCGTAGCCTAGCCTACGCTCAATCATTACACTTTTTTGTCTCGATCCAACACACGACCAAAATCACCGACCGTGACCAATGACCATTGAACAAGACCGCTGACTTTTCATGGAAAGTTCACAGACTTAAAAAAACAAGGTTCAAAAAGAGGTTTATGAATTAAAAAATTCTCATCAATTTGGAAAATTGTTTGTGTATTGAAAAAGTTGACAAACTTTAAAATATCCACATACTTGAAAAAATAATTTGTGCATTCAAACAAAGTTCAAAATTTTGACATTAACTAGACGTGAATTTGAAGAGTAAATCATTTTTTGTGTTTTTTAAAGGAAACACAAAAGGAAAATCTAACAAAATCCATCCTGAAAAAACCACCCAAAAAATATTTTTTAGGGGAAATATAGGGAGTTTTATTCAATAAAGGCCCCGGCAAAATCTGCCATAAGGCTAGTTACAAGAAAACTGGGCCTGGAGGCCATCCAGCAATCTGTCACATCTAGCGTGCTCACATGCTTTGCACATAGATGGGTAGAAAAGTTTGCTGTCCTAGAAATATGCTGAATAACAAAAGAAGTAAAAGAACAAGCGAGCTCCCCTATTTCAGCTATGATTGGCGCCAGCACAGATCATGAATCTTGGCACAAATTCCAGAGAGTGACAAAGTCTTGACAGTCCGTCTCCACAGTGACCTTGGAAAAGCCTCGCAACTTTGCAAAAATAACACCGTCTTGTACTGCGAGAGCTTCAGCAATCAGCGGATCAGTGATCCCACTATATGGCTTACACCAAGCTGCCAGGAAATCGAATTGAGTCCTTGCAACTCCTCCACCACCACCCCGACGAGCATCCATAGCTATGCTTCCATCAGTGTTGATCTTCACATAGGTCTCGTCCGGCGGACACCATCCGTGACCAGGTAGGATCCGAGCATGCTCACGGGGAATGTCCAACAATGCCAGTGCATTTCGGGTCATGATCATCGACTGAGTCGGGCTTGTTGCCGCTTTATCATGTGTAATATTGTTGCGGGACGTCCAGATAGCCCACATGACAGGGACAAACTTTGCCCTATCAGAATCAGAAAAATGAGGATCACATAAAATATCCTTCTTCCAAGTAAGCGGATGGAGTTCGGGCTGCTTAATCTGAAGCCATACCGGTGCCTCACTCCAAAAACTCCTGGCATGAGAACAATGCATTAAAGCATGCATTAAGTCTTCTTCAGCGTTCATGCAAATCTTGCATGTACTATCAGTTGAGATGTGACGATATTTGAGCAAGGATTCAATAGGAAGAATACCTCGCAGCACTGCCACCAAAACACTTGTACCTTGAGAATTACTTTGAGTTTCCACAAACGAGACCACATCTGTTTTTCAGTCATTGAAGATTACGTACACGTCCCTTCCTCTAGAGCATAGTGCTCGTTCCGAGTCACTAGAGAACGATACACCGATTTCACAGTATATGTCTGGGTCTTCTCAAAAGCCCAAGCCAAAGTATCCTCACCTCCACCCAATCTAATGGGTATATTCAGTATCGCATCAGCTTCCGGGGGAATGAAAATTTGTTGTATCACTTCAGTTTTCCACAAGCCACTCTCAGCATCAATCAAATCTGACACCAGGTTCAGTGGTGTGTCAGTGATCCGATGAGGCATCATAGAAATAGTGTTGGGAATCCATTTGTCCTCCCAAATGGAAATGGTTGTACCACTGCCGACCCGCTTGATTGCACCGGTCTGTAAAGCCCTCTCCCCTCAATTATAGCTCGCCAAGTAGTAGAAGAGCTCTTTGGGACCGTAGCCTGCATAAAATCATTGGAGGGGAAATATCGTCCTTTCAGAACACGGGAGCATAATGAATTTGGCGCTGTCAACAGACGCCATCCATGCTTCCCTAGTAAGGCAAGGTTGAACAGTTCCAGATCCCGGAACCCCATCCCGCCACTTATCTTTGTTTTGTCATTTCATCCCAAGAAAACCAATGCATTGACCGATGATCTAGGGATGAACTCCACCAATACTTTGCCATGAGAGACACCAAGCTTTTATAAACCTTCTTCGTCAGCTTAAAACACGACATACTGAAAGTTGGTATTGCTTGTGCCACTGTTTTCAGTCTAACTTCTCTTCCCACACACGAAATCTTATGCTCCGTCCCTCCTTGAAGCTTGCCCCGGATTTGCTCACGAAGATGATCAAAAGTTCCACTCGTGATCCGTCCCGTTGCCATGGGGAGCCCCAAATATCTTTCGCTGAATGCTTCAACCGAAATATTCAGAATTTGCACAAGACTCTGTCGGACTGTTGTAGGAGTGTTCGGACTAAAAAAGATTGAACTCTTTGCCTTGTTTATTGCTTGTCTCGAGCATTCCCCATAGATCCGCAAGATTTCATTTAACCTCTGACAACTCAAGTCCTTCACTTGCATGAAGATTAAGCTGTCATCGGCAAAGAGTAGGTGATTTATCCATGGCGATCGATAACTCACTCGAATCCCTCTGTCCACTTGTGCCCCTCCAAAATTATTCAACAGAGAGGTAAAACCTTCAGCACAAAGTAGAAAGAGATATGGTGATACAGGATCACCCTGTCGTAAACCACACGATGGGGTAAAAAACAGTAACAATTCTCCATTGACCCTCACAGAAAATCGTACTGATGTTACACATTTTAGGATCAATCTCACAAAATCTGCACCAAAACCCAACTTTAACATTATGGACTCCAGGTAGTGCCATTCCACCCTGTCATAAGCCTTCATCATATCCAATTTAACTGCACACACTGCATTTTTCCCCTTCTTCCTTCTCCTCATTGTATGCACACTCTCATATGCAATTAACACATTATCAGTGATTAGGCGGCCAGTGACAAAAGCACTATGCTCATCTCCAATAACCTCATCCAAGCAATCTCTAAGGCGGTTAGCAATAGCCTTAGTAGCAACTTTATACAAAACCGGGAATAGAGAAATAGGACGATATTGAGATATCTTTTGTGGAAATTGTACCTTCGGTATTAGCATGATTGAGGGATCATTCATACCTTCCGGCAGCCCACCACCATTTAAGAAATCAAGCACCGCTGTCACAATATCATCTTTTAAAAAGTGCCAATGTGAAATTGCTAGTTATCGACTAGAGGGGGGTGAATAGGCGAATTTTATGAAAGTCTTCAAAACATGGAAGTTTCGAAGACAAACAATAGAAATGACCCTATTAATATGCAGCGGAAGATAAACTACACTAAGCAAGCCATAGTCAAGTATGCAATAAAGTGAGAGTACGAAGACTAATAGCAGCTAGGTAGAAAGGATCAAGATGGAAGATGGTATGAAGCCAAACAACGATAATAGTCAAACAGTGAAGACAAATAGGTAAAGCAAATAGGCAATGACTTCACAAAGACAAACTCTAAGTAAAGAGAGGGAGAGGATAGAACCATTCACTTGTTGAGGACACAGGATTTGTTGGACCAGTTCCAGTTGCTGTGACAATTGTACGTCTGGTTGGGGAGGCTGAGATTCAACTCAGAAGACCGCGTCTTCACCTTATTCCCCTTGAGCTAAGGACACCTAGTCCTCGCCCAATTACTCTGGTAAGTCTTCAAGGTAGACTTCCAAACCTTCACAGACTTCGTTCACTGGCGATCCGAAATGACTCTTGGATGCTCAGAACGCGACGCCTAACCGGCTGGAGGATTCACAGTCCTCAAGTGTAACAAGTCTTCAGGTCACTCAGACAGAAAGACTTCAGTGATGCCTAAAACTCTTTGGCTCTGGGTGTTTGGGCTTTGTCCTCGCAAGGATTTCTCTCTCTCAAAAGCTTCGGAGGTGGGTTGCTCTCAAACGACAAAACTCGTGCACTAACTCTGAGCAGCCACCAATTTATGGTGTAGGGGTGGGCTATTTATAGCCACTAGGCAACCCGACATGATATGTCCGAAATGACCCTGGGTCACTAAGGAACTGACACGTGTTCCAACGGTCAGATTTTAAACACACACGACAACTTTACTTGGGCTACAAGCAAAGCTGACTCATCCAGCTCTGGATAAGATTTGCTCTCATTGTCTTTGCTCGAAGACATAGGATTTGGGTTGAGCGTCACTTCAGTCACCTGACTTTGTTCACTTGGACCCCACTTAACAGTACGGCGGTTCCTACGACTCAACAAAGAAGAAAAGGAAACAACGAAACAGCTAAGTCTTCGCGCTCCATAATCTTCACTCAATGTCTTCTCATGTCATAGTCTTCAATGTGAATATCTTCATATACCACCACTGTCTTCAATGTCTTCATACATTTTTAGGGGTCGTCTCCAGTAGGTAAACCGAATCAATGAGGGACTACTACCTGTGTTATCCTGCAATTCTCACAAACACATTAGTCCCTCAATCAGCTTTGTCGTCAATACTCCAAAACCAACTAGGGGTGGCACTAGATGCACTTACAATCTCCCCCTTTTTGGTGATTGAAAGTGCTAGTGATCGACTAGAGGGGGGGTGAATAGGCGATTTTTATGAATGTCTTAAAAACATGGACGTTTCAAAGACAAACGATAGAAATAAACCTATTACCGTACATCGGAAGGTAGACTACGCTAGGCAAACCATAGTCAAGTATTCAATGAAGTGAAAGCATAATGACTAATAGTAGCTAGGCAGTAAGGATCAGGTAGGAAGATATTGTGAAGCCAATCAGAACAAGTAGTCACTCAGTGAAGACAAAAGATAATGCAATCATACAATGACTTCACAAGAACCAATAGTAAGCAAAGGGAAGGGAAGGATGAAACCAGTGACTCGTTGAAGACAATGATTTGTTGGACCAGTTCCAGTTGCTGTGACAACTGTATGTCTGGTTAGGGAGGCTGAGATTCAACTCAGAAGACCTCGTCTTCACCTTATTCCCCTTGAGCTAAGGACACCCAGTCCTCGCCCAATCACTCTGGTAAGTCTTCGAGGTAGACTTCCAAACCTTCACAGACTTCGTTCACCGGTGATCCACAATGACTCTTGGATGCTCAGAACGCGACGCCTAACCAGCTGGAGGATTCACAGTCCTCAAGTGTAATAAGTCTTCAGATAGGAAGACTTAAGTGATGCCTAACACTCTTTGGCTCTGGGTGTTTAGGGCTTTATCCTCGCAAGGAATTCTCTCTCAAAGGCTTCGAGGTGGGTTGCTCTCAAACGATAAAAGCCGTACTCTAACTCTGAGCAGCCAACCGTTTATGGTTGTAGGGGGTGGGCTATTTATAGCCACTAGGCAACCCGACCTGATTTGTCCGAAATGACCCTGGGTCACTAAGGAACTGACACGTGTTCCAACGGTCAGATTTTAAACACACACGGCAACTTTACTTGGGCTACAAGCAAAGCTGACTTATCCAACTCTGGACAAGATTTGCTCTCATAGTCTTCACTCGAAGACATAGGATTTTGGTTAAGCATCACTTCAGTCATTCTGACTGGTTCTCTTGGACCCCACTTAACAGTACGGTGGTTCCTATGACTCAACAAAGAAGAAAAAGAACGACGAAAGAACTAAGTCTTCGCGCTCCATAGTCTTCATGCGATGTCTTCTCTTGTCATAGTCTTCAATGTGAATGTCTTCACATACCGCCTTTGTCTTCAGTGTCTTCTTACATTTTTAGGGGTCATCTCTGGTAGGAAAACCGAATCAATGAGGGACTTCTACCTGTGTTACCCTACAATTCTCACAAACACATTAGTCCCTCAACTAGGTTTGTCGTCAATACTCCAAAACCAACTAGGGGTGGCACTAGATGCACTTACAATCTCCCCCTTTTTGGTGATTGATGACAAACTAGTTGAAGTTTTCAACGGGGAATAAAATATGTGAAATTGTAAAGGATAGGTTATTGTCTTCATAAGTGGAAAAGGCTCCCCCTGAAGATGTGCATATAAGTAATTTGCTTTTGGTATGCAAATGCACATGGCAGGTTGTACTTGTGGAGATCCTCTTCAACTTATGATGACAATTCATCATGCATGAAAAGTATGTGAAGATAATGACATGCATAATGAAAAATGGACGTCTGCAAAATGATCTAAGTGCAGAATTTATTGTCGCACATGCGGAATTTATCATCGCATCACAGTAAAGCAAATAAGTAGCAGACGACCATCGAGTTTGAGTGTTATAACTCAAAGAACCAAATGTATCAAAATGCAAGAGTTGTAAACACTAGGCAAAATATAAAACCACCGCCCATATGGACCCGCTTGAAGACTATCAAACTCATATGCTTCTCCCCCTTTTGTCAGTAAGGACCAAAAAGGTTTGAAGACATAGAGCATCTACTCATTCCCATGAGGAGTAGGTGAAGCAGCAGGGTCATCGGTGTTGATAGGCGGTGCAGATGAACTTGGGGCAGTGTCTGTGCGTGCAGAAGTAGCATCGTCTTCATCATCGATCACTCTGGCATTCACAGTTGTCGCGGAGGAAGAGAACTCAGAGTCTTCAAGAGATGGAGTTCGTCGCAGCACAGTCCTTCTTGGAGGTGTGGAGTCAAACTTGAAGCGCTCAAAGAAGCCATCCTCTTGAAGATCATCCTCAGAGCACATAAGCATCAGCCCTTTCCATGTACGCCGACAGGTTTCATGGGCAACAAAGGCATTCTTGGTGGCAAGATTGTGAATTTTGTTTACGTCCACCAAGAGGCTTTGCATTTGGCGCTTCAGCCAGTCATGATGCTTATCCTGTTTCTGATGAAGGGCAACCAAAAGCTCTCGGTCATTGAGAACACGAGATCGCTTCTTGGGCCGTTGGGCAATGGTGCTTTTAGTGGCTTCAGTGAGGGCACGATGAGGTGCACGTGTAGTACCAGCCAAAGGATAAACACGAGTGACTACTTGAACTCCTTCAATGTTTTGAGAGAAGCTTTGATTCTCAGCATTTTGAAGACTAAGGGGCTCCTTGGCAGGCTCTGGATAGATGGCTTCAACTGACATATCGACGTCAGGCAGAAAGATCCGATGATTGCAAGCAGAGGGATGATAGGTGACAGCTGAATGTAGTTTGATCAGCCGCATAATCCATGGAGCGTAAAACTTCAAGCCAAAAATGTCAGATCCTGATGCAGCAAGCTGGCGAATGAAGAAATCTTGTGCATTGAAGCTTTTTCCATGAAGAATATGAAAGCCAAAGTCTTCATTGCGCCTTCTAGCTTGGCATGTGGAGAATGTCCTTTGATGGGCCAGAGAGTTCGCCTTATGATGTGATAGATAGTACGTGGCAGATACTCAAGGTCTTCAACAAAGAACTCCTTAGGATATTCAGCATCTGGAGGCAAAGGCTTCATCATGCTAAGCATCTGACTCATATTGGGCTCAGGCTTGTGGAAGATGCTTTTCATAGCAGCACTGTGAAGCTGACAACCAGGTTCATACAGATCTCCTAGAGTGGGCAGGCCAGTAAGCTCAATGATATCAAAGGCTTTGGCTTCATGATGAACATTGCCTGTCATCCACTCAAGGACCCAAGTCTTCGGATCCCTGTTGTAGTCACGGATATGAAGAGTGGCATAGAATTGGAGCAGTAGTTCTTCATTCCAGTGCTCCTTATCAGTGACGAACTGCAGCAAGCCAGACTCTCTGAAGAAATCCAGAGCTTCTTCCAAACAGGGCAGACCAGTTATGGCTTCTGTGTCAAGACGCATATGTGGGAAAATGCGACCTTGATTGTACAGAATGCATGAGTAATAACTTCGCTGTTGATAGCTCCAGAACCGATCAGAAGATATTCTTGCCTTTGAATAGGGGTTCTTGGCGCTATTGAAGAAGGTGTTGTGTGCCTTGAAGCCATTGATATTGAACGATCCGGGTGCAGATGCAGTGCCTGGAAACCTGGGCAACCTTGGTATTGGCTTCTGAACCTAAGGCATGTGCTCAACGTGATAGTCAAACTGAGGACCAGCAGCAGGCGGAGGAGTCAGAAAGGGCCATTTGACAGTGAAAAGTTGGCCATAGTTGAATGCTTGCTCGATAGTGTGTGGCCTTGGTGGCGGAACAGGAGTAGTGGCATCAACAGAGGCTTTAGGAGCAGTTGCATCATTGGCTTCATTGGCTTCTGGCACATTGGTTGGTGCAGGCTCCACATTTGCTTCAGCCATGACTATGTCATTGGCTTCATTTGTGTTGGTGGTGGCAGCCTCAAGATTCTCAACCTCCACTTGATGAGCTGGAGGGTCGGGCACAGTCACGTTCTCCTCGAGAACAGCTTCTTCAGTAATGGGGGGAGTAGGGACATGCTCTTATTCTTGTTTGTCGTCGGCTGATGCAGCCAGAATGTCTTCAGCAGCTTTAGCCTCAGACTCGGAGACATTCACAGTAGGAGTGGCATTTGGAAACACTTGACGTGCAACAGATTGGTGAGGCACTTCTCCTTCTGGAACACTCGAAAGAGGGACTTGAGGCCTTGGTCCTTTGCGAAGCCTGCGTAGCGCTGGCGACGCCTGTGGAGATGGTGTTGGCTGGGCCTCGGTTGGGGAGAGCTTGGAGTGACTTGTCTCTATGGGTGATCAGCCCACGATGCATCATGAGCAGTTGGCTTCAGAGGACGGCCAATGCTGATGAGTTCGCTGTGCGTGAGCACAGGCGATGATACCAGTTGGTGCTCGATCTGAGGAAGGACTTCATCATCTTCAACATTGTCATGGTGACCAATGTCTTCAGCAGCAGTGGGATCAACTGCTGGAATGTCTTCAGTGTCATGAGCCTCTGCGGAAGCAGGCTCATGAACAACCAGTTGGCGCTCGTGGTGTTTAGATGTAGGGCGAACCATTGAGATGGGTTCAACAACTAAGGGCTCTGTGGGAGCAGCCCGATCCTTCTTGATCTTGCGCTTCTTCTTAGAAGGAGCGACATAAAAAGCATCAGGATTTTTCCTTTTTCTGGCTTCAGTCTCAGCAGTCCTTGTCTTCTTCAGTTCTGAAGCAGTTGACCTGACCTTTGGCTTCGAGCCAGTCATGCTGCTTGGGAAGACTATGCGAGGTTCTTCCTGCCTCGAAGGTGCAGATTGGTCAGTTGAGGGCTTCTTCTTCTTTGCATCTATTCTTGGGTCGATGCCAGGACGACCAAGAGTCTTGCGCTTCTTAGCCTCATTGTAGGCTTGCACACACTTGTCAGCCAGGCTCTTCATGCGCTCACGAGAACCTTGAGCTTCTGCATGCTTCTTGAGAAAGGCTTCTTTGAGCTCGTGCAGCATGATCTTGAAGTTTTTGACATCTTGCACGCTGATCTTGGCTATGTGCTTCTTAAACTGAGCTTTCTCATAGTCGATCTTTTGCTTCAGTTCAACGATGCGCTGAGCTAGAGCTAGCTCAGAAGCAATGGCGCCAGTGAAGGCGACACTGAGGCCAATTGGAAGTTGCAGGTCTTCAAAGCTGAGGTTGGGTGTGTCAAACCACTCATCGATGAAGTTATGGATGATTGCCACATCAAATAGAGGCAAATCATTGAAGATCTCTGCTTCTTCCTTGCTCTTGATCAGTTGCTCAAGAGCGTCATCTGCAAGATCTTCATCATTGGACAGATCAATGGCGTCATTGTGCAGAATAGCAGCAGCAGTCAGTGCCTGATCAGTATTCTTTCTCATCTCAATCTTCTTAGAGATACGTGATAGATCTTCAGACTGCACACTGTCTTCAGGAGGTGTAGTAGCCAGTGGCTTCGCATGTAAGACCTTTGGTGCAGGAGCAGGCTTTGAAGCTTTAGGCTTCTTCAGTTTCTTTGGCTTCGGCGGTGCAGGCGCTTCATCAGATTCAGCGTCATCTGCAGGCTCATCCACGGTTGTCCCTTGAACCATGATATGAGTGATGAGACCTTCCAGGTTGTAGAAGGGCCCAACAAGATTGGGTTCAGCTTCGCGGGTGCCATCAGCACGGGGAGCAGAAGGACCAGGGTTGAAGTCTAGTCCCAATGACTTCTTGTTCTGCTTAGCCGAATTCTTGGCAAACTGGAAGTTTTGCTTGAACAGATTGTCGTCACGACACCATAGCAATGCCGATGGGTCAGCATCTGCAGGCTGTGGTCCACAGACCATGCAGGGATAGAAGCCTTGTTCAATGGCTTCATCTCTGGACCTGGGTTGAAGATTTCTATATAGGATGTCTCCCCATGGTCGCTTGATGGCATTCTTCTCTGCATATTCCTGGGTCACAAACCTGTACTTGAACCATTGCTCAGCCCAGTACCTTCGAATCCATTGGATTCGTGTCTTGCACTGATTGTAATCCTCTTCTGGGTCTGTCTTGTACAGCTCTGAGAGGTCATCAGGCAGATCTCTTGATGTTCCCCCTCGACGCTGTCGGCCACCCTTCCTTGCTGATTTCTCTGTAGCCATGAGCTTCAAACTGAATGGTTTCAGCATGTTCAAAGGTTTCAAAGGCTTCCGCTTGCTGGTCAAACAGGAACTGGCTTTGGAAGAATTTATATGATGCTGTAAGAATTCTGCAAATGAATGCAGACTATGAGAACCAAGGGATTCTCCCACGGACATGTACCTGTGACAGCATTAAGGTGCGAAGGAAGGGGAAGAGGTCATATGCATTCTCAGAAGATTTTGAAGATAAATCAGTTTAGAAGACATTGACCTCATAGTGCGAAGACATTCACTCATAGATAGAGAGTTGGTTCCAGATTTGTATGAATCCACGAATAAGTACAAGTGAGGAAACTAACTACTTTGTGAAGCATAAGTGAACATACTAGCCATATTATGAGATGCAGTATGAAATAGATCCAACTTGTGTGAACA
Organism: Triticum dicoccoides; assembly: GCF_002162155.2. Lineage (NCBI taxonomy): Eukaryota > Viridiplantae > Streptophyta > Magnoliopsida > Poales > Poaceae > Triticum > Triticum dicoccoides. The sequence continues at coordinate 475,971,636 of NC_041390.1, read as the reverse complement.
GAAACTGCTTGTGGTAGAAAGTGATGGATCTATAGAATCAAAGGGGCCGTAAAAAGGAAGTTTTATTTACCACACGAAGAACTGCTAGACGGAGTGGGAGAGGAGGCCGAGCAGATCGATCGTCCGTGCCCTAACTTGGCGACGGAGGACACCTATGGCGATGGCGGAGAAGACGATGTCCGCGGCCGGCGTGAAGACGGCGTCGGTGAGGTTGCGGCAACTAAGCGCTTCGTCGCCGACGTCGTCGAGGGTGAGCGGTGGCGCTAGGGTTTGTGCGAGAGTGGAAGAAAGTATAATGACTATGGTGAGGCGTGTATTTATAGAGACAGGGACGGCACAGTGTTATTACACAGGTGCCACTGGCGATTCACATCTGAAGGACATGTGGCCATCATGCAACATATCGGAGGTTGTTCCACGTTCCCACGCACGTCTGGATTGTCGGGTGGTCGTTCCCACTTCTCCGGGTTTCAGGTGAAGGAATTAGCATTGAAAACGGACTTAATGTTTGTCTCTGTATCTTTTGCTGACAAGGACGCAGAGAAGATATTCGACAGTTTCAATAGAATGCATATGATTTGGAGAGATAGAGTTTGAGATAGAAAGCATAGAGAGGTTAGGGTCCGATCATATTCACTTAGTTCAAAAGATTCAACAAGAAGACATAGCTATAAGTGAATGTTGTAGAGGACAGAACACTAGTATATATATATATATAATCAACATAGTGAAGATAATCATGAAGACAGGCTGATATTGAAGCCAAACCAAATGTGAAGACATACCAAACGTAACGCCATGAGTGAAACACTTCAAACAGAAAATTTTGGTGGTGGCGTTACCCACCGTATAGGAAGTATTAGACCCAGACACGGCGCACAATTATCGTGGCGCTCCGAAGTCAAATTCCATATTAATGTATTCACACTTAGAATGTAAGTCTTTATTGATTGAAGATATACTTTACTTCGTGTGTTGCACATCTAAGTCACCAATATGCATAAGTGTTAGGATGTGTGCCTGATCACAGGACATTTGAGGATTCCAAGATATTTATCTCACACCGTAACTTGCAAAACCTCTTCTCATCCAAGGGCTTGGTGAAGATATCTGCCAATTGCTCTTCAGTGTTGACGTGTATGATATCAATATCTTCCTTCACAACATGATCTCTGAGAAAGTGATGACGAATTTCAATGTGCTTTGTCTTCGAGTGCTGAACTGAGTTGTTGGCAATCTTGATGGCGCTTTCGTTGTCGTAGTAGAGTGGCACTTGCTTCAGATGAATGCCATAATCTTTGAGTGTTTGCTTCATCCATAGAAGCTGAGCACAGCAAGATCCAGCAGCAATGTATTCAGATTCAGCAGTGGAGAGAGATACACAGTTCTGCTTCTTTGAAGACCAACATACAAGTGATCGTCCCAGAAAATGACATGTGCCTGATGTAGACTTGCGATCCACCTTGTCACCAGCATAATCAGCATCCGAGAATCCAACCAGATCAAACTCTGAGCCCTTTGGATACCATAATCCTAATGTTGGGGTGTGAGCCAAATATCGAAGAATTCGCTTCGCAGCTAAGTGATGCGATTCCTTTGGTGCCGCTTGGAATCGAGCACACATGCAAACACTAAGCATAATATCTGGCCTAGATGCACATAGATAAAGTAAAGAACCAATCATGGAGCGGTATACCTTTTGATCGAACTCTTTACCATTGTCGTCGGGACCCAGATGATGTTTGGCTGGCATTGGAGTCGTGAAGCCTTTGCAGTCTTGCATCCCAAATTTCTTCAGGCAATCTTTGAGGTACTTCTTTTGAGATATGAAGATGTCGTTGCGTTGCTGACGTATTTGAAGACCAAGGAAGAACTTCAGCTCACCCATCATGGACATCTGATATTGCTCTTGCATCATATATCCAAACCCGTCTGTGTATTTCTGATTGGTGCAGCCGAAGATAATGTCATCCACATATATTTGGCACACAAACAGTTCACCATCATATGTCTTTGTGAAGAGAGTGGGGTCGAGGAAACCAGGTTTAAAGCCTTTGCTCTTCAGGAAGTATTTGAGTGTGTCATACCAAGCCCGAGGGGCTTGTTTGAGGCCATACAGCGCCTTGTTGAGCTTGTACACCATGTCAGGATGTTTTGGATCTTCAAAGCCAGGCGGTTGTGCAACATACACTTCTTCGTCAATCTTGCCATTGAGAAAAGCGCTCTTCACATCCATTTGATACAGAAGAATGTTATGATGATTTGCATAGGCCAGCAGTATGCGTATGGCTTCAAGTCTAGCCACAGGAGCAAATGTTTCATCGAAGTCACTCCCTTCAACTTGAGTGTACCCTTGAGCAACGAGACGAGCTTTGTTTCTGACAACTTGACCATGCTCATCTTGCTTGTTGCGATATATCCATTTGGTGCCTATTATATTGTGCTTGCGAGGATCAGGACGCTTAACCAGTTCCCATACATTATTCAGCTCAAACTGTTGAAGCTCTTCTTGCATAGCTTGAATCCATTCAGGTTCCATGAAGGCTTCTTCAACTTTCTTGGGTTCAGATATTGAGACAAATGCGAAGTGCCCACAGAAATTTGCTAGTTGTGTTGCCCTTGAACGAGTGAGTGGACCTGGTGCATTGATACTATCAATTATTCTCTCAATCTGTACTTCATTTGCGACACGAGGATGTACAGGACGAAGATTTTACTCTTGCTGATCATTGTCATCGTTAGAAGGATTGTCTTCAGGCTGAGCATTGTCTTCAGTTTGATCATTGTCTTCAGGTTGATCAGGTGCGGAGATGATAAGTTCCTCTTCAGGCTGAGTTTCAGAAGGTATGATTTCTCCAGTTCCCATAAGTTTGATTGATTCACTGGATGGAACTTCATCTAGCACATTTGGCAGGTGCTCTCTTTGTGAGCTATTAGTCTCATCGAACCGCACATCCACTGTTTCAACCACTTCATAATGAAAGAGGTTGAAGACTCTGTAGGAGTGCGGATCCTTTTCATATCCAAGCATAAAACCTTCATGTGCTTTTGGTGCAAATTTTGAAGTGTGATGTGGATCCTTGATCCAGCACCTGGCACCAAATACTCTGAAGTAACTAACATTTGGCTTCTTGCCAGTAAGGAGCTCATAGGATGTCTTGTTGAGAAGCTTGTGAAGATAAACACGGTTGATGATATGGCATGCTGTATCAATGGCTTCAGGCCAGAACTTTCTTGGAGTCTTGTATTCATCAAGCATTGTCCGGGCCATCTCAATAAGTGTTCTGTTCTTGCGTTCCACGACGCCATTCTGCTGTGGTGTGTACGGAGCTGAGAATTCCTGTGTAATGCCCAAAGTATCAAGATAAGTGTCTAGACCAGTGTTCTTGAATTCAGTGCCGTTATCACTTCTGATGTGCTTGATCTTGACGCCATAGTTGTTCATGGCTCGATTGGCGAAGCGTCTGAAGACATCCTGCACTTCAGTCTTGTAGAGGATTATATGCACCCAAGTATATCTTGAATAATCATCAACAATGACAAAGCCATAGAGACAAGTTGTAGTAGTAAGAGTTGAGTAATGAGTGGGACCGAAAAGATCCATGTGAAGCAGTTCGAAGGGTTGAGTCGTTGTCATGATTGTCTTCGAGGGATGCTTGGCCCTCGTCATCTTTCCCGCTTCACAGGCACCGCATAAGTGATCCTTCTTGAACTTGACGCCCTCGATGCCTATGACATGCTTCTTCCTTGCAAGGGTGTGGAGGTTCCTCATGCCAGCATGCCCTAGCCTCCGATGCCAGAGCCAGCATTCAGAAGCTTTTGCTAGAAGACATACGGCAAGTTGTGGTCCTGCTGATAAATCTACAATGTACAAATCATCTTTTTGATACCCTTCAAACACTAGAGACTTGTCAGATTCCATTAGTACAAGGCAACGATGTTTTCCAAACATCACAATCATGTTTAAATCGCAAAGCATTGAAACAGACATTAAGTTGAAACCAAGGGATTCAACAAGCATGACTTTATCCATGTGTTGATCCTTTGAGATTGCAACTCTACCTAGACCCAATACCTTGCTTTTACCAATGTCAGCAAATGTCATGTGACTTTTGTCAGATGGAGATAGTGTTGAGTCCATAAGAAGGCTTCACTTGCCAGTCATGTGATTGGTACACCCACTATCAATAATCCATTCTGAAGCAGCTGATGTCGTACCCTATAGTGCAGTTAGGGGAATAGGCTTCACGAAGAGAATTGTGAAGCAAAAACATTTGACGAACCAGTGGATTATGAAAGCTTAGATCGAGATTTGGACTGATAGGGCGAGTAGCAAGTGATTCAGGAACAAAGTACATAATAAGACCATTTGGGCATTTGATCTTGCGCCCTACAAGATGTTTAAGGTCCCCAGCAATAGCGTCAGACGATTTTGGTTTTCGGCTGGAGACCTTTCCCTGCAAAAGAGAGTTAAGCTTTCTTATCCACCCACATCTTCAAGGGTGGCTTCGAAGCAATGAGTCTAAGTGCAGCATCTGAGAACTTTGGCTTTGGAGCCCTAGCAAAAAGTCTTGCAGGTGGACAATAGTACTCATAAGAATAAGTAGAATAGTTCTTGGTCTTATGAACATGGTGGTTTGATGAAACGCACTCATATTCACACGCCTGAGTACGGTTTCCCTGCAAAACATTTGCGTTAGTGCGACTCAGGTGAGTCCTCTGTCTGTATGAAGCCTTTGGACCGTATGAAGCCTGTGGTCTATGGTTTGTCTTCTTCACCTGTGGTGTCATGATGACATTCACAAGAAGATTCTCCAAACACCTTTTCGGCACCCAGACCTTCTTCATAGGTGGTCCATTCCTGCATTTAGTACCAATATACCTGGCAAACACTTCACCATTATGATTCTTAAACAGTTTATAGTTTGCATCAAAGGATTCATCAATAACAATGGGATTAGCACAAGTGAAGCCAGATAGAGTGGATGGATCCGCTGAAGGTTCCTTTGCAGCAACCCATGTGGTTTTGGGGTACTGCTCAGGTTTCCAGTAAGAGCCATCAGCATTCATTTTCCTTTCGAACCCAACACCCTCTTTCCTTGGGTTTCGGTTCAGGATCTGCCTTTTGAGGACATCACATAGTGTCTGATGCCCTTTGAGACTTTTGTACATCCCTGTTTCAAGCAATGTCTTCAACCTAGCATTCTCATCAGCAATAGCAGTGGTATCCTCAGCGGAGGGGTTAGTTACCACATCAACAGTTGAAGATATTGCAACAGTAGCAGTAGTAGAACACTCAGCAACAGAAGTAGCGTTGTCACGCTCGATGCATTTAAGACATGGTGGTTCAAATCCTTCCTGAGCGGAACTGATCTGGTCGGCGCGAAGTGACTCGTTTTCCTTTTGAAGATCTTCATGAGCCGCTCTCAATTTCTCAAGATCTTGCTTCCTTTGAAGATAATCATAGGAAAGCTTTTCATGAGTTGTTGAGAGCGTTTCATGACGACTTTCAAGTTCCTCATACTTAAAGTGAAGATTTTTTATGTCTTCAATTAAGGACTGAGATCGAGTCATTTCAGCATCTAACAGATCATCGCTTTTGTCTAACAATTTTTGAATATGTTCCATAGCTTTCTGTTGTTCAATTGCAATTCTAGCAAGTGTTTTGTAGCTGGGTTTTGAACCACAATCAGAGTCATCTTCACTAGATGTTTGATAGTGAGTAGTGCGTGTGTTTACCTTGGCACCGCGTGCCATGAAGCAGTAGGTAGGAGGGGAGTAGTCCTTGTCATTTGCATCGGTGCCGGTGTTGAAGTCATTGTCATCAGTGTTGAAGATGGACTTGGCAATGTATGTTGTAGCCAGACTTGCAACGCTAGAATCGAACTCCTCCTCAGACTCCACCTCCACCTCCTCAGAAGCGGACTCCTCCTCTGAATCCATTTCCTTGCCAACAAACGCACGTGCCTTGCTAGATGAGCTCTTCTTGTATGATGAAGACTTGGAAGAAGACTTTGAGTATTTCTTCTTCTTCTTGTCGTCGGAGTCATATTCCTTGCTCTTCTTCTTCTTGTTGTTCTCATTGTCCCACTGCGGACACTCAGAGATGTAGTGGCCAGGTTTCTTGCACTTGTGGCATGTTCTCTTCTTGTAGTCATGAGCAGAAGCTTCATCATTCATTGAGCTTGATCGTGAAGACTTTCTGAAGCCTTTCTTCTTGGTGAATTTTTGGAACTTCTTCACAAGCATAGCAAGCTCCTTTCCAATGTCTTCAGGATCATCAGAACTGCTGTCAGATTCTTCTTCAGATGAGGAGACAGCTTTTGCCTTCAAGGCATGAGTTCGCCCATAGTTGGGACCGTAGATGTCTCTTTTCTCAGAAAGCTGAAACTCATGTGTGTTGAGCCTCTCAAGTATGTCAGACGGATCGAGTGTCTTGAAATTAGGACGTTCTTGAATCATCAGGGCTAGGGTGTCAAACAAGCTGTCAAGTGATCTCAGGAGTGTCTTGACGACTTCATGCTTGGTGATCTCAGTGGTGCCGAGAGCTTGAAGCTCATTTGTGATGTCAGTGAGTCGATCAAACGTAAGCTGGACGTTCTCATTGTCATTTCTCTTGAAGCGGTTGAAGAGGTTGCGAAGGACACTGATTCTCTGATCTCTCTGGGTTGAGACGCCTTCATTGACCTTGGAGAGCCAATCCCAGACTAGCTTAGATGTTTCCAAAGCACTCACACGGCCATACTGTCCTTTGGTCAGATGACCACAGATGATGTTCTTGGCAATGGAGTCCAGTTAAACGAACTTCTTGACATCAGCAGCGGTGACACCTTCACCAGCCTTGGGAACGCCATTCTTGACGACATACCATAGGTCGACATCAATGGCTTCAAGATGCATGCGCATCTTATTCTTCCAGTAGGGATATTCAGTTCCATCGAAGATGGGGCAAGCAGCAGAGACTTTAATTATCCCTGCAGTCGACATAGCTAAAACTCCAGGTGGTTAAACTGAATCACACAGAACAAGGGAGTACCTTGCTCTGATACCAATCGAAAGTGCTAGTGATCGACTAGAAGGGGGTGAATAGGCGATTTTTATGAATTTCTTCAAAACATGGAAGTTTCGAAGACAAACGATAGAAATAAACCTATTACCATACAGCGGAAGGTAGACTATGCTAGGCAAACCATAGTCAAGTATTCAATGAAGTGAAAGCATAATGACTAATAGCAGCTAGGCAGTAAGGATCAGGTAGGAAGATATTGTGAAGCCAATCATAACAAGTAGTCACTCAGTGAAGACAAAAGATAATGCAATCATACAATGACTTCACAAGAACCAACAGTAAGCAAAGGGAAGGGAAGGATGAAACCAGTGACTCGTTGAAGACAATGATTTGTTGGACCAGTTCCAGTTGCTGTGACAACTGTACGTCTGGTTAGGGAGGCTGAGATTCAACTCAAAAGACCTCGTCTTCACCTTATTCCCCTTGAGCTAAGGACACCCAATCACTCTGGTAAGTCTTCGAGGTAGACTTCCAAACCTTCACAGACTTCGTTCACCAGCGATCCACAATGACTCTTGGATGCTCAGAACGCGACGCCTAACCGGCTGGAGGATTCACAGTCCTCAAGTGTAATAAGTTTTCAGATCACACAGACAGGAAGACTTAAGTGATGCCTAACACTCTTTGGCTCTGGGTGTTTAGGGCTTTATCCTCGCAAGGAATTCTCTCTCAAAGGCTTCGAGGTGGGTTGCTCTCAAACGACAAAAGCTGTACTCTAACTCTGAGCAGCCAACCGTTTATCGTTGTAGGGGTGGGCTATTTATAGCCACTAGGCAACCCGACCTGATTTGTCCAAAATGACCCTGGGTCACTAAGGAACTGACACGTGTTCCAATGGTCAGATTTTAAACACACACGGCAACTTTACTTGGGCTACAAGCAAAGCTAACTTATCCAACTCTGGACAAGATTTGCTCTCATAGTCTTCACTCGAAGACATAGGATTTTGGTTAAGCATCACTTCAGTCATTCTGACTGGTTCTCTTGGACCCCACTTAACAGTACGGTGGTTCCTATGACTCAACAAAGAAGAAAAAGAACGACGAAAGAACTAAGTCTTCGCGCTCCATAGTCTTTATGCGATGTCTTCTCTTGTCATAGTCTTCAATGTGAGTGTCTTCACATACTGCCTTTGTCTTCAATGTCTTCTTACATTTTTAGGGGTCATCTCTGGTAGGAAAACTGAATCAATGAGGGACTTCTACCTGTGTTATCCTGCAATTCTCACAAACACATTAGTCCCTCAACTAGGTTTGTCATCAATACTCCAAAACCAACTAGGGGTGGCACTAGATGCACTTACAATCTCCCCCTTTTTGGTGATTGATGACAAACTAGTTGAAGTTTTCAATGGGGAATAAAATATGTGAAATTGTAAAGGATAGGTTATTGTCTTCATAAGTGGAAAAGGCTCCCCCTGAAGATGTGCATATAAGTAATTTTCTTTTGGTATGCAAATGCACATGGCAGGTTGTACTTGTGGAGAACCTCTTCAACTTATGACGACAATTCATCATGCAAGTTATGATATTATGAAGATAATGACATGCATAATGAAAAATGGACGTCTGCAGAATGACCTAAGTGCAGAAGTTATCATCGCATCACAGAATAGCAAATAAGTAGCAGATGACCATCGAGTTTAAGTGTTACAACTCAAGGAACCAAATGTATCAAAAAGCGAGAGTTGTAAACACTAGGCAAAATATAAAGCAACGGCCCATATGGACCCGCTTGAAGACTATCAAATTCATATGATTCTTCCCCTTTTGTCAGTAAAGACCAAAAAGGTTTGAAGACATAGAGCATCTACTCGTTCCCAGAAGGAGTGGGTGAAGCAGCAGGGTCGTCGGTGTTGTTTGGCAGAGCGGAAGAACTTGGTGCAGTGTTGATTCGCGCTGAAGTCGGGGGTGTTGAAGTAGCATCATCTTCATCATCAATCACTCTGGCATTCACCATTGCAGCGGAGGAGAATAGTCCGAGTCTTCAAGGGATGGAGTTCAACGTAGGACAGCATTCCGTGGAGGAGTGGAGTCAAACTTGAATCTTTCAGTGAAGCCATCGTCTTAAAGATCTGCTTCAGCACTAAGCAGTGTCAAACTCTTCCATGATCGCTGACAGGTCTTGTGAGTGACAAAAGCATTCTTGGTGGCAAGATTGCGAATGCGATTGACGTCCACCAAGAGACTTTGCATCTGTCGCTTGAGCCAGAAGTGATGCTTGTCTTGTTTCTGATGCAGTGCCACAAGAAGTTCTCGGTCATTCAGAACACGAGAGCGCTTGCGAGGCCTTTGGGCAATGGTGATCTCAGTAGCTTCAGTCTATGCACGGTGAGGCAAGCGAGTATTTCCAGCCAATGGATAGAAACGAGCGACTGCTTGAACCCCTTCAATGTATTGCGAGAAGCTTTGGTGGTCAGCATTCTGAAGACTAAGAGGCTCCTTGGCAGGCTTTGGATATATGGCTTCAATAGACAGATCAACCTCTGGCAAAAAGATGATATGGTTGCGTCCAGAGGGCTGATAGTTGAAGGCGGAGTGGAGCTTGATCAGACGCATGATCCAGGGATCATAGAACTTCAAACCAAAAATGTTAGATCCTGATGCAGCAAGTTGGCGGATAAAGAAGTCTTGTGTATTGAAGCATTTTCCGTGGAGAATATGAAAGACCAAGGTCTTCATTGCACCTTCCAGCTTAGCATGAGAAGAATGTCCTTTGATGGGCCAAAGAGTTCGCTGTAGGATGTGATAGATGGTATGTGGCAGATACTCAAGGTCTTCAACAAAGAACTCCTTAGGATATTCTGCATCTGGAGGCAAAGGCTTCATCATGCTGAGCATCTGGCTCATGTTGGGTTCAGGCTTGTGAAAAATGCTCTTCAAGGCAGCACTGTGAAGCTGACAACCGGGTTCATATAGGTCACCTGGAGTGGGCAGGCTAGTAAGCTCAATGACATCAAGAGCTTTGGCTTCATGATGGATATTTCCTGTCATCCACTCAAGGACTCATGTCTTCGGATCCCTGTTGTAGCCATGAATATGAAGGGTGGCATAGAATTGGAGTAGTAGTTCTTCATTCCAGTGCTCCTTGTCAGTGACAAACTGCAATAAGCTAGACTCTCTGAAGCAATCCAGCGCTTCTTCCAAACAGGGCAGACCAGTGATGGCTTCTGTGTCAAGACGCATATGTGGGAATATGCGACCTTGATTGTATAAAATGCATGAGTAGTAGCTTCGCTACTGATAGCTCCAGAACCGATCAGATGAGATTCTTGCCTTAGTGTAGGGGTTCTTGGCGCTGTCAAAGAAGGTGTTGTGCGCTTTGAAGCCATTGACATTGAAGGACCCTGGTGAAGTGGCTGTCCCTGGAAATCTGGGCAGTCTTGGCGTTGGCTTCTGAACCTGAGGCATGTGCTCGACATGGTAGTCAAATTGAGGACCAACAGCAGGCGGAGGAACCAAGAGGCCATTTGACAGTGATAAGCTGCCCATAATTGTATGCTTGCTCGATAGTATGAGGCCTTGGAGGCGGAACAGGAGCAGTGGCATTGACTTCAGGCTGCAGATTGGCGGTAGGTGCAGCATCAGCGTCAGGTGCAGTCACTTCAGGCACCATATTGACTTCAGGCGCATTGACTTCTGGCGCCACATTTACTTCAGGCGCCTCATTAGCTTCAGGCGCCACATTAGCCTCAGCCATGACAATGTCATTGGCTTCAGTGTTGGAGTTGGTGGTCGCCTCAGTCTGTGTAACCTCCATTTGTGTAACTGGAGGGTCGGTCACGTTCTCCGTGAGAACAGCTTCTTGTTGGACAGGGGGTGTTGCAACATGTTCTTCATCCACTCTTGGTTCTTGTGTTTCATCGGCTGATGCAGCCGGAATATCTTAAGCCGTTTTGGCTTCAGATTCAGAGACTTGTGGCCTTGGTCCTTTGCGAAGCCTGCGTAACGCTGGCGACGCCTATGGAGATGGAGTTGGCTGGGCCTCAAAGTCATCGCCATCTTGCACTGGTGAGGTGACTTGTGGTTGGGGAGTACTTGGGGTGTCTTGTTGTTGTGGGTGATCAGCCCATGATGCATCATGTGCAATTGGCGTCAGAGGACGACCAGTGCTGATAAGTTCGCTGTTCGTGAGAATAGGCGATGATACTAGGTTGTGCTCGATCTGAGGAAGGACTTCATCATCTCCAACATTGTCGTGGGGACCAATGTCTTCAGCAGCGGTGGGGTCAACTGCTGGAATATCTTCAGCTTCAGGAGCCTCTGTGGAAGCAGGCTCATGAACTATCATCCGTCGTTCTTGATGTGCAGACTCTGGACGAGCAACCGAGATTGGCTCGACAACAAGGGGCTCTGTGGGAGCAGCCCGGTCCTTCTTGGACTTGCGCTTCTTGGTGGGTGGAGCTTCATCTGAGACGTTCTTAGTCTTGCGCTTCCTGGCCTTGGCTTCAGCTGCCCTTGTCTTCTGAAGCTCTAAAGCCACTGTGGGGACCGTAGGCTTCACGCCTGTCATGCTGGTAGGGAAGACAATGCGAGGCTCTTCCCGCCTAGATGGTTCAGTTTGGTCCACAGATGGCTTCTTTTTCTTGGCAGCCATCCTGGGGTCGATGCCTGGACGCCCAAGAGCCTTGCGCTTTTCAGCTTCATTGTAAGCTTGCACGCACTTGGCAGCCAGACTCTTCATGCGCTCATGAGAACCTTTAGCTTCTTCACGTTTCTTGACAAAAGCTTCCTTGAGCTCGTGCAGCATAACTTTGAAGTTTTTGACATCTTGCACACTAAGCTTTGCCATGTGCTTCTTGAACTGAGCTTTCTCATAGTCAATCTTGTGCTTCAGTTCAACGATGCGCTGAGCTAGAGCTAGCTCAGAAGCAATGGCGCCATTGAAAGAGACGTTGAGGCCAATTGGAAGCTGCAGATCTTAAAAGCTGAGATTGGGGGTGTCAAACTACTCATCAATGAAGTTGTTGATGACTGCCACGTCAAGAGAGGCAAATCATTGAAGATTTCTGCTTCTTCCTTGCTCTTTATTAGTTGCTCAAGAGCGTCATCTGCAAGATCTTCATCACTTGACAGATCAATGTGTTCGTCTCGCAGAATGGCAGCAGGGGTCAATGCCTGACCAGTACTCTTGACGTTTTTCTTCTTCATCTTCGTCTTCTTGGAGATACGTGATAGATCTTCAGACTGCACACTGTCTTCAGGAGGTGCAGTAGCCAGAGGCTTCAAGTGCGAAGCTTTTGGTGACGCAGTTGGCTTTGATGCCTTAGCCTTCTTTTGCTTCTGGGGCTTTGGAGCAGGTGGTGTTTCATCTGTGTCAGCATCTTCAGGAGCGTCCCCAATAGTAGCTCCTTGGACTGCAATGTAGGTGAGAAGACCTTGAAGATCATAGAAGGGGTCAAGCTCGTTTTGATCAGCTTCATGAGTGCCATCCTCCCTTGGAGCAGATGGGCCGGGGTTGAAGTTCAGACCCAGCGACTTCTTGTTCTCCTTTGCTGAAGCCTTAGCAAATTGATAGTTGTGTTTGAAAAGGTTGTCATAGCGACACCACAAGAGAGAAGTGGGGTCAGCGTTGGCAGGTTGTGGTCCTCTGACCATGCACGGGTAGAACCCTTGTGCAATAGCTTCAGCTTTGTTCTTGGGTTGAAGACCTCTGTAAGTTATATCTCCCCAAGGACACTTTATCGCATTCTTCTCAGCATATTCCTTGGTTACGAAGTGGTACTTGAACCATTCTTCAGCCCAATATCTTCGAATCCATTGGATTCAGGTTTTCCTTTCATTGTACGTTTCCTCTGGATCAGTTTTGTACTGGACTGACAGATCTGGTGGAAAATCTTTTGATGTGTCTCCACGGCGCTGCCTGCCACCCTTCCTTGCTGATTTTTCTGTAGCCATGAACTTCAAACTGAATGGCTTCAACACAGTCAAAGGCTTCCGTCTGTTGGTCAGACAAGAGCTAGCTTCGGGAGAATTGATGTGATGCTGTAAGAATTCTGCAAATGAATGCAGACTATGAGAACCAAGAGATTCTCCCACGGACATGTACCTGTGACAGCATTAGAGATGCGAGGGAGGGGGAAGAGGTCATATGCATTCTCAGAAGATTTTGAAGATAAATCGGTTTAGAAGACATTGACCTCATAGCGCGAAGACATTCACTTATATGTTGAGAGTTGGTTCCAGATTTGTACGAATCCAAGAATAAGTACAAGTTAGGAATCTAACTAGATGTGAAGCTTAAGTGAATATACTAGGCATTATATGAGATGCAGACAGGATAGATCTAACATTGTGTAGGCAGAAACCACTTTTGGTAAACAGGATGAATCTTTAGGATCAAAAAGATGGTAAAAGGAGGGTTTTATTTACCAAATGAAGAATTGCTAGACGGAGAAGTAGTGGAGGCCGAGCAGTTCGATCTTCCGTGCCCTAACTTGGCGACGCAAGACACCTACGGCGGCGGCGGAGAAGACGATGTCCGCGGCCGGCGTGGAGACAGCGTCGGAGAAGTTGCGGCAGCTAAGCACTTCATCATCGGCGTCGTCGAGGGCCAGCTGTGGCGCTAGGGTTTGACGAGGTGGAGAGGTGAAAGAAGGATTTTTGACCGTGAGGGGACAAGTATTTATAAGGAAAGGGACGGCACAACGCGATTATGCAGGTGCCCCTGGCAGTTCACATTTGAGGGACACGTGGCGTACATGCAACACATTTGAGGTTGTCCCACGTTCCCATGCCCGCCAGGATTGTTGGATGGTCGTTCCGGCTTCTCCGGATTTCAGGCAATAAGAATAGAGCATTTAAACCAGATTTAATGTTTGTCTCTGTATCTTCAGCTGACAAGGACGCAGAGAAGACATTCGACAGTTTCAATAGAATGCATATGATTTGGACAGATAGAGTTTGAGATAGAAAGCATAGATAGATTAGGGTCCGATCACATTCACTTAGTTCAAAAGATTCAACAGGGAAGACATAGCTATAAGTGAATGCTGTAGAGGACAGAACACTAATATGTATATATCAGAAAACAACATAGTGAAGATAATCATGAAGACAAGTTGAAATTGAAGACAAATCAACTGCGAAGACATAGCAAATGCAACGCATTGAGAAAAACACTTCAAATAGAAGAATTTGGTGGTGGCGTTACCCACCGTATAGGAAGTATTAGACCCAGACACGGCGCACAATTATCGTGGTCAAATTCCACGTTAATGTATTCACACTCAGAAGGTAAGTCTTCATTAATTGAAGATATACTTTACTTCATGTGTTGCACATCTAAGTCATCAACATGCATAAGTGTTAGGATGTGTGCCTAATCACAGGACATTTGAGGATTCCAAGATATTTAGCTCACAATGTAACTTGCAAAACCTTTTCTCATCCAAGGGCTTTGTGAAGATATCTGCCAGTTGCTCTTCAGTGTTGACGTGAATGATATCAATATCTTCCTTCATGACATGATCTCTGAGAAAGTGGTGACGAATTTCAATGTGCTTTGTCTTCGAGTACTGAACTGGGTTGTTGGCAATCTTGATGGCGCTTTCGTTGTCACAGAAGAGTGGTACTTGTTTCAGATGGATGCCATAGTCCTTGAGAGTTTGCTTCATCCATAGAAGTTGAGCGCAACAAGATCCAGCAGCAATGTATTCAGATTCAGCAGTGGAGAGTGATACACAGTTCTGCTTCTTTGAAGACCAACAGACAAGTGATCATCCCAGAAAATGACATGTGCCTGATGTAGACTTGGGATCCACCTTGTCACCAGCATAATCAGCATCCGAGAATCCAACCAGATCAAATTTTGAGCCCTTTGGATACCATAATCCTAATGTTGGGGTGTAAGCCAAATATCGAAGAATTCGCTTCACAGCTAAGTGATGTGATTCCTTTGGTGCCGCTTGGAATCAAGCACGCATGCAAACACTAAGCATAATATCTGGCCTAGATGCACATATATAAAGTAAAAAAATCAATCATGGAGCGGTATACCTTTTGATCAAACTCTTTACCATTGTCGTCGGGACCCAGATGGTGTTTGGCTAGCATTGGCGTCGTGTAACCTTTGCAATCTTGCATTCCAAACTTCTTCAGGCAATCTTTGAGGTATTTTTCTTGAGATATGAATATGCCATTCCTTTGCTGATGAATTTGAAGACCAAGGAAGAACTTCAGCTCACCCATCATGGACATCTGATATTGCTCTTGCATCATGTGTCCAAACTCATCACTATATTTCTGATTGGTGCAGCCGAAGATAATATCGTCCACATAGATTTGGCACACAAACAGTTCACCATCATATGTCTTCGTGAAGAGCGTGGGATCGAGGGATCCAGGTTTGAAGCCTTTGCTCTTCAGGAAGTCTTTGAGCATGTCGTACCAAGCGCGAGGAGCTTGTTTGAGGCCATACAGTGCTTTGTTTAGCTTGTACACCATATCAGGATGTTTTGGATCTTCAAAGCCAGGAGGTTGTGCGACGTATACTTCTTCTTCAATCTTGCCATTGAGAAATGCACTCTTCACATCCATTTGATATAGCAAGATGTTGTGATGGTTAGCATAGGCTAGCAGTATGCGAATAGCTTCATGCCTAGCCACAGGAGCAAACGTTTCATCGAAGTCAATCCCTTCAACTTGAGTATATCCTTGAGCGACGAGACGTGCTTTGTTTCTGACGACTTGACCATGCACATCTTGCTTGTTTGATATATCCATTTTGTGCCTATTATGTTGTGCTTGCGAGGGTCAGGTCGCTTGACTAGTTCCCAGACATTGTTCAGTTTGAACTGTTGAAGCTCTTCTTGCATAGCTTGAATCCATTCAGGTTCCATAAAGGCTTCAGCAACTTTCTTGGGTTCAGATATTGAGACAAAAGCAAAGTGCCCATAGAAATTTGCTAACTGTGTTGCTCTTCAATGAGTGAGTGGACCAGGTGCATTTATGCTATCAAATATCTTCTCAATTTGTACTTCGTTTGCAACACGAGGATGAACTGGACAAAGATTTTGCTCTTGCTGATCATTGTCAACATTGGAAGGATTGTCTTCAGGCTGAGCATTTTCTTTAGGTTGATTAGGTGCAGAAATGATAAGTTCCTCTTCAGGTTGTGCTTCAGAAGGCATGATTTCACCAGTTCCCATTAGCTTGATAGACTCACTGGGTGGAGCTTCGTCTAGCATATTTAGCAGGAGCTCTCTTTGTGAGCCATTGGTTTCATCGAACCGTACGTCCACAGTTTCGACGACTTTATAGAGATAGAGGTTGAATACTCTGTAGGAGTGCGAGTCTTTTCCGTACCCGAGCATGAAACCTTCGTGAGCCTTAGGTGCAAATTTTGATTTGTGATGTGGATCCTTGATCCAGCACCTAGCTCCAAATACTCTAAAGTAACTGACATTTGGCTTCTTGTCAGTGAGGAGTTCATAGGATGTTTTCTTCAGAAGCTTATGAAGATAAACACGGTTGATGACATGACATGCTGTATCAATAGCTTCAGGCCAGAACTTTCTTGGTGTCTTGTACTCATCGATCATTGTTTGAGCCATCTCAATGAGGGTTCTGTTCTTGTGCTCCACTATGCCATTCTGCTGAGGTGTGTACGGAGCTGAGAACTCATGAGTGATTCCCATTGTATCCAGATAAAGATCAAGTCCGGTGTTCTTGAACTCAGTGTTGTTGTCACTTCTGATATGCTTGATCTTGACGCCATAATTGTTCATGGCACAGTTGGCGAAGCATCTGAAGACATCCTGCACTTCAGTCTTGTAGAGAATTATGTGCACCCACGTATATCTTGAGTAATCATCAACAATGACGAAGCCATAGAGACAAGCAGTTGTTGTGAGGGTAGAGTAGTGAGCAGGGCCAAATAAGTCCATGTGTAGCAGCTCGAAGGGTTGAGATGTCGTCATGATTGTCTTCGAGGGATGCTTTGCCCTAGTCATCTTTCCAGCTTTGCAGGCACCGCACAAATGATCCTTCTTGAACTTGACGCCCTCGATGCCTATGACATGCTTCTTCTTGGCAAGAGTGTGTAAGTTCCTCATGCCAGCATGCCCCAGCCTCCGATGCCAGAGCCAGCACTCTGAAGCTTTTGCAAGAAGACATACGGCAAGTTGTGGCCCTGCTGAGAAATCTACCATGTATAGATCATCTTTCCGGTACCCTTCAAAGACTAGAGACTTGTCAGATTCCATAAGTACAAGACAATGATATTTTCCAAACATCACAATCATGTTCAAGTCACAAAGCATTGAGACAGACATTGAGTTGAAACCAAGGGATTCAACAAGCATCACTTTATCCATGTGCTGATCCTTTGAGATTGCAACTCTACCTAGACCCAATACCTTGCTTTTACCAGTGTCAGCAAATGTGATGTGACTCTTGTCAGATGGACGTAAAGTTGAGTCCATAAGAAGACTTCGATCACCAGTCATATGATTAGTGCATCCGTTGTCCATAATCCATTCTAAAGCATGAGGTGTCATACCCTATAGTACAGCCAGGGGGATAGGCCTCACCAAGAGATGTGTGAAGCATAAACATTTGACGGGCAAGAGGATTATTGAAGCTTAGATCAAGATTAGGACTGATAGGATGAATGGCAAACGATTCAGGAACAAAATACATAGTGAGACCATTTGGGCATTTGATCTTGCGCCCTACAAGATGTTTTAGGTCCCCAGCAATAGCATCAGACGCCTTTGATTTTCGGCTGGAGACCTTTTCCTGCAAAATAAAGTTAATTCTTCTTAGCCACCCACATCTTCAGGGGTGGCTTAGAAGCAATGAGTCTAAGTGCAGCATCTGAGAACTTCGGCTTTGGAGCCCTAGCAAATAGCCTTGCAGGAGATGAATGATACTCATATGAATAAGTAGAAAAGTTCTTAGTTCTATGAACATACGGTTTGAAGACACACGCTCATATTCATAAGTCTGAGTATGGTTTCCCTGCAAAACATTTTCGTTAGGGTGACTCAGGTGAGTCCTCTGTCTGTATGAAGCCTTTGGACCATATGAAGCCTTAGGTCTGGGGTTTATCTTCTTCCTAGGTGGTGTCATGATGACATTCACTGGAAGATTCTCAAGACAGCTTTTGGGAACCCAGATCTTCTTCATAGGTGGCCCATTCCTGCAGTTAGTACCAATATACCTGGCAAACACTTCACCATTCTGATTCTTAAACAATTTATAGTTTGCATCAAAGGATTCATCAATGATAATAGGGTTAGCACAGGTATAGCCAGATAAGGTGGATGGGTCCACTGAAGGTCCCTTTGCAGCAACCCATGTGGTTTTGGGGTACTGCTCAGGCTTCCAGTAGGAACCATCAACATTCATTTTCCTCTCGAACCCAACACCCTCTTTCCTAGGGTTTCAGTTCAGAATCTGCTTTTTGAGGACATCGCACAGTGTCTGATGCCCTTTCAGACTTTTGTACATCTCTATTTCAAGCAATGTCTTCAACCTAGCATTTTCATCGGCAATAGTAGTGGTATCCTCAGCAGAGGGGTTAGTTACCACCTCAGTAGTTGAAGACAATGCAACAGTAGCAGCAGTAGAACATTCAGCAACAAAGGTAGCGTTGTCACGCTCAAGGCATTTTAGACATGGTGGTTCAAATCCATCCTGAGCGGGACTAATCTGTTGAGCGCGAAGTGACTCATCCTCTTTTTGAAGATCTCAATTTCTCAATTTCTCAAGCTCTTGCTTCCTTTGAAGATAATCATAGGAGAGCTTTTCATGAGTGGTTGAGAGCGTTTCATGATGACTTTCAAGTTCTTGGTACTTAGCATGAAGATTTTTTATGTCTTCCACTAAGGACTGTGAACGGGTCATTTCCGCGTCCAACAGGTCATCACTTTTGTCTAACAGTTTTTGAGTATGTTCCATAGTTCAGTTGCAATTTTAGCAAGTGTTTTGTAGCTGGGTTTGGATTCACAATCAGAGTCATCTTCACTTGATGTTTGAAAGTAAGCATCGCGTGATTTTACCTTGGCACCACGTGCCATGAAGCAGTAGGTGGGAGCAGAGTCGTCCTTGTCATTAGCTTCAGCGTTGGTGTGGAAGTCATTGTCTTCAGTGTTGAAGATGGACTTGGCAACATAGGCTGTGGCTAAAGCCAGACTTGCAACGCCAGGGTCGGACTCCTCCTCAGACTCCACCTCTGCCTCCTTAGAAGCAGACTCCTCCTCTGTATCCATCTCCTTGCCAACAAAAGCACGAGCCTTGCCAGATGAGCTCTTCTTATGAGATGAAGACTTGGATGAGGACTTGGAAGAAGACTTTGAAGATTTCTTCTTCTTCTTGTCATCAGAATCATATTCCTTGCTCTTCTTCTTCTTCTTCTTCTCATTGTCCCACTGTGGAGACTCAGAGATATAGTGTCCAGGTTTCTTGCACTTGTGACATGTTCTCTTCTTGTAGTCATGAGTGGAAGCTTCATCATTTCTTGAGCTGGATCGTGAAGACTTTATGAAGCCCTTCTTCTTAGTGAACTTCTGGAACTTCTTCACAAGCATAGCAAGTTCCTTTCCAATGTCTTCAGGATCATCAGAACTGCAGTCAGATTCTTCTTCAGATGAGGAAACAGCTTTTGCCTTCAAAGCGCGAGTTCGGCCATAGTTGGGACCATAGATATCTCTTTTCTCAGATAGCTGGAACTCATGTGTGTTGAGCCTCTCAAGTATATCAGACGGATCGAGTGTCTTGAAGTCAGGGCATTCTTGTATCATGAGGGCAAGGGTGTCAAAGGAGCTGTCAAGTGATCTCAGTAGTGTCTTGACGATTTCATGCTTGGTAATCTCAGTGGCGCCGAGAGCACGAAGCTCATTTGTGATGTCGGTGAGGCGATCAAACGTGAGCTGGACATTTTTATTGTCGTTTCTCTTGAAGCGGTTGAAAAGGTTGCGAAGAACACTGATCCTTTGATCTCTCTGGGTTGAGACGCCTTCGTTGACCTTGGACAGCCAGTCCCAGACTAGCTTCGACGTTTCCATAGCACTCACACGGTCATACTGTCCTTTGGTCAGATGACCATAGATGATGTTCTTGGCAGTAGAATCCAGTTGAACGAACTTCTTGACATCAGCAGGGGTGACACCTTCACCAGTCTTGGGAACGCCATTCTTGACGACATACCAGAGGTCGACATCAATGGCTTCAATATGCATGCGCATCTTATTCTTCTAGTAGGGATATTCAGTTCCATCGAAGACGGGGCAAGCAGCGGAGACTTTGATTATCCCTGCAGTCGACATAGCTAAAACTCCAGGTGGTTAAACCGAATCACACATAACAAGGGAGTACCTTGCTCTGATACCAATTGAAAGTGCTAGTTATCGACTAGAGGGGGGTGAATAGGCGATTTTTATGAAAGTCTTCAAAACATGGAAGTTTCAAAGACAAACAATAGAAATGACCCTATTAATATGCAGCAGAAGATAAACTACACTAAGCAAGCCATAGTCAAGTATGCAATAAAGTGAGAGTACGAAGACTAATAGCAGCTAGGTAGAAAGGATCTGGATGGAAGATGGTATGAAGCCAAACAACAATAATAGTCAAACAGTGAAGACAAATAGGTAAAGCAAACAGGCAATGACTTCACGAAGACAAACTCTAAGTAAAGAGAGGGAGAGGATAGAACCAGTCACTTGTTGAGGACACAGGATTTGTTGGACCAGTTCCAGTTGCTATGACAACTGTACGTCTGGTTGGGGAGGCTGAGATTCAACTCAGAAGACCGCGTCTTCACCTTATTCCCCTTGAGCTAAGGACACCCAGTCCTCGCCCAATTACTCTGGTAAGTCTTCAAGGTAGACTTCCAAACCTTCACAGACTTCGTTCACCGGCGATCCATGATACGTCTCCAACGTATCTATAATTTTTGATTGCTTCATGCTATATTATCTAGTGTTTTAGGCAATATTGGGCTTTATTATCCACTTTTATATTATTTTTGGGACTAACCTATTAATCGGAGGCCCAGCCCAGATTTGTTGTTTTATGCCTATTTCAGTGTTTCGAGGAAAAGGAATATCAAACGGAGTACAAACGGAATAAACCTTTCTGGAACGTGATTTTCTTCCCGAATATGACCAGGGAGACTTGGACTCTACGTCAGAAGATACGGGAGCTGCCCACGAGGGTGGGGGGTGCGCCCCCTGCCTCGTGGGGCCCCGTGGCTCCCCTGACGTGCTTCTTTCACCCATATATACCGTCGTACCCTAAAACTTCCAGAATGCACAATAGATCGGGAGTTCCATCGCCGCAAGCCTTTGTAGCCACCAAAAACCTCTCGGGACCCTGTTCCGGCACCCTGCCGGAGGGGGGAACCCTCACCGGTTGCCATCTTCATCATCCCGGCGCTCTCCATGATGAGGAGGGAGTAGTTCACCCTCGGGGCTGAAGGTATGTACCAGTAGCTATGTGTTTGATCTCTCTCTCTCTCTCGTGTTCTTGATTTGGCACGATCTTGATGTATCGCGAGCTTTGCTATTATAGTTGGATCTTATGTTTCTTCTCCCCCTCTACTCTCTTGTAATGGATTGAGTTTTCCCCTTGAAGTAATCTTATCGGATTGAGTCTTTATAGATTTGAGAACACTTGATGTATGTCTTGTCATGCGTATCTATGGTGACAATGGGATACCATGTGCCACTTGATGTATGTTTTGGTGATCAACTTGCGGGTTCCGCCCATGAACCTATGCATAGGGGTTGGCACACGTTTTCGTCGTGATTCTCCGGTAACTTTGGGGCACTCTTTGAGGTTCTATGTGTTGGTTGAGTAGATGAATTGAGATTCTGTGATGCATATCGTATAATCATACCCACGGATACTTGAGGTGACATTGGAGTATCTAGGTGACATTAGGGTTTTGGTTGATTTGTGTCTTAAGGTGTTATTCTAGTACGAACTCTAGGGCTGTTTGTGACACTTATAGGAATAGCCCAACGGATTGATTGGAAAGAATAACTTTGAGGTGGTTTCGTACCCTACCATAATCTCTTCGTTTGTTCTCCGCTATTAGTGACTTTGGAGTGACTCTTTATTGCATGTTGAGGGATAGTTATGTGATCCAATTATGTTATCATTGTTAAGAGGACTTACACTAGTGAAAGTATTAACCCCAGGCCTTGTTTCCTATCATTGCAATACCGTTTACGCTCACTTTTACCGCTTGCTACCTTGCTGTTTTTATATTTTCAGTTTACAAAAACCTATATCTACCGTCCATATTGCACTTGTATCACCATCTCTTCGCTGAACTAGTGCACCTATACAATTTACCATTGTATTGGGTGTGTTGGGGACACAAGAGACTCTTTGTTATTTTGGTTGCAGGGTTGCTTGAGAGAGACCATCTTCATCCTACGCCTCCTACGGATTGATAAACCTTAGGTCATCCACTTGAGAGAAATTTGCTACTGTCCTACAAACCTGTGCACTTGCAGGCCCAACAATGTCTACAAGAAGAAGGTTGTGTAGTAGACATCAATCCACAATGACTCGTGGATGCTCAGAACGCGACGCCTAACCGGCTGGAGGATTCACAGTCCTCAAGTGTAACAAGTCTTCAGGTCACTCAGATAGAAAGACTTCAGTGATGCCTAACACTCTTTGGCTCTGGGTGTTTGGGCTTTGTCCTCACAAGGAATTTTCTCTCTCAAAAGCTTCGGAGGTGGGTTGCTCTCAAACGACAAAAGCCGTGCACTAACTCTGAGCAGACACCAATTTATGCTGTAGGGGGTGGGCTATTTATAGCCACTAGGCAACCCGGCCTGATATGTCCGAAATGACCCTGGGTCACTAAGGAACTGACACGTGTTCCAACGGTCAGATTTTAAACACACACGACAACTTTACTTGGGCTACAAGCAAAGCTCACTCATCTAGCTCTGGATAGGATTTGCTCTCATTGTCTTCGCTCGAAGACATAGGATTTGGGTTGAGCATCACTTTAGTCACTCTGACTTTGTTCACTTGGACCCCACTTAACAGTACGGTGGTTCCTACGACTCAACAAAGAAGAAAAGGAAACAACGAAACAGCTAAGTCTTCGCGCTCCATAATCTTCACACAATGTCTTCTCATGTCATAGTCTTCAATGTGAATATCTTCATATACCACCACTGTCTTCAATGTCTTCATACATTTTTAGGGGTCGTCTCCAGTAGGTAAACCGAATCAATGAGGGACTACTACCTATGTTATCCTGCAATTCTCACAAACACATTAGTCCCTCAACCAGGTTTGTCGTCAATACTCCAAAACCAACTAGGGGTGGCACTAGATGCACTTACACAATGGCGCTGAAAGAAACCCGCCATAAAACCGTCCACTCCCGGGGCTTTTGACTGGGCCATTTAGAAGAGTGTGTTCTTGATTCCTCCTCCGTATAAGGTTTTTGTAACGCATCATTCATGGCCTCCGTCACGCGGACAGGAACAAACTGTAGTAACTCATCTAGCTAATGGAATCCTTGTGACGTATACAGGGCCTGATAACAAGACTGGACCTCCGCATGATCCTCCTCTGAATTGCTGCATTTCGACCCATCGGCCCGTTCCAATCCTTCAATTTTATTCATGCATTTGTGTTGAGAAGCGTGGGCCTGAAAATATCCCGTGTTCCTGTCCCCTTCGCGCAGCCATGTAATCCGAGACCGCTGACGAGTCCAAATTTCCTATTGCTTAAGGGCTAGCTTGAGTTGTTTAGTGATCTCCTTCTCCTCGTCAGACGGGCCCCTTCAATAGAACGCTCCCGCAAGCGAGTAAGTTTCTTGCGGAGCTTACGAACTTTGCGAGCTAGGCATCCAAACTCCCGCGCTCCCCAGGACGATAAGTCATCTTGGAGTAGTTGTAGAGCTTGATTGACTCCTTGCAACCCCTGGCCTCCCACACCTTTTCGCCATCTATCGAAGACAAGCTTATCATACTCCACATGTGTTTGCCAGATATCTTCATAGCGGAAAGGCCTCGGCCCCCTCAATTGATTTTGACCAAGTCGCTCGGAGATCTGCCATGACAAAACAATGGTCAGACTCCGTAGTCACAATATGCCTCACTTTAATATGTTCAAACATATTTATCAAGGCGGCATTTCCAAAAGCTCTATCAATCCGGGCTTTGACATTTGAAACGCCTGGCTGGCAATTATCCCATGTGTATTCAACTCCTGTCCACCCTAGATCAATAAGCAAACATTCATCCGTAACTTCTCTGAACGCACGCATCTGCCATTCAGGATGTGATGCTCTCGAGAAGTGTTTCATGCCCAGTAAAATTTCGTTAAAGTCTCCAATGCACATCCAGGCTTGATGCTGAATTGCAAACAACATTCTCATGAACCTCCAGCTGTGGTGTCTATCCTCTGCCCGTGGAGCCCCATAGAAACCAGTCACTCTCCATACCTTATAGGCATTATTCCTCCTCCGCACCATAACATCTATATGGGCAAAACTGTAGTTCTTTAGCTCAACATCTAGTTCAGACGTCCAAAACATACCAATCCCTCCACTGAGACCCACACTATTAACTGCAAAACAGCCCGTAAACCCCAAGGAGGTCTTCAAGCTTTCTACTCTTGCTGCAGCTATTTTTGTCTCCATGACAAATAGGAGACCGGGCGCTTCTTGCTTCACGATGCTGCGAAGCTCTCTAACTTCCCGGGGTTCCCAAGCCCCTGTCAGTTCCAACTTAGGCAGCTCATTGTCCTAGGCAGGGCTGCCTCGCAGCCTCTGCCAATTTTTCTGAATTCATCGGGGTGGGTTTTTTCTTCTTCGGTTCCCATGTCTCCCCCTCGCTCGTAACTAAATCTTGTTCCGAGCCATGAGCCTCTCCCGAAGCACTTGGATCATCAGCCCCGCCCTCCTTCTCTGTATGAGCAGTGCTCATGAGAAGAGGCATATCAACCCTTCTGTACACTTTTTTTGGCTCCTGAGGTCCACCCTTTCTCTTGTTCTGTTGTGGTCTGACTTTCATTGGGGATGTAACCTCAGCACCTCCATCTGCAGCCGAGGTAGAATTGCGAGTTTCTGCTTTTCTACTTTGCGTACCACTTTGATCTCTCGCAGAGTTCTCACTCGATGCTCCTTTCTTTTGATCCGCCGGCGCACGCAGACCCTTCCCATACGGAAGATCGCCCTTTTCATCTCTGGTCCCTGGCGTCGGACAATAAAGATCGGCATGCCCTAGCCGGCCACACGAAAAGCAAAAGTGAGGGACATTTTCATATAGTATATCATACGGATCCATGCACTTTCTCCTCTTTGATTCTATTAATATCCATCTCCTCAAAGGCTTCTCCACTTCAATTGTGACTCTCGCCCTCAGGTACCCTGCTTCTTGATCAAACTGAAGCATTATTGCATGTTGATCAATCTGTTTTGCTATGGCTTTACTCCACTTTTCATCACGCAGATTGAAAGGGAGATTAACCACCCTAGCCCACATCTGCAGCTTATCAAATCTCAACTCTGATGGTCTCATACACTCATCAAACTCTGACAAAATTACCGCGTTCTTACTCACATGCCATGGGGAGCGTGCCCAAACCCGATCACGATCTCTCTGGCTGGCAAATTTAGCGACAAAAATATTTTCTCCAGTAGGCCGGAAAGACAATCCCTTAGGGTTTCCCCACGCGGGACGTAGAGCACTCGTGATAGTTTGGATGTGCAAGATATGACAATGAAGAACTTTCCCCGCCAGCATCCACTTCTCCGGCCCTTCCTCGCAATCATCCAGAACAAGTGGCGTCGCTTCCTCTTCCGAGATATCCAACTTGCCCAAAGCCTCCGCCAGCTTCGCCCTCGCCGCCATAGGCGACAAGGGATCCTTCCCCGATCCCGATCAGGGGCCGTAGCCATCCCTGATCGATCTCTCAAGGCACCTCGTCGATGGGATCAACGAGCGCCGCCACAGAGTCCACCCTGAAAACCCTAATCGCCTCTCCCGAAGCTCTAGGTTTTTCGGAGGAAAAAATTCAGCAACCACCCAAAAAAAATTCAACAGCCACCCAAAAAAATCAGTGGAACCTTCTAGTACTAGCGATAAATCTACATAGGCCGGTCCGTATAGGACTACCGATGTGGTGGCTGCGTACGAGGAAAGTGTTAACAAATGCATGAAGCACTAAACAAGAAATGGCCACCTTAACACAGAAAATCCTATTTGAAGCACATTGCGTCAAACTGTTGACAAAACACACATGCCAGCAACGCAAGCGAGCGATTTGGCCCAGCCCATCTGTAGTATGCATACAACTTTCACGTTTCAGTTTTTGGGAACTTCTAGAGGGTTCCTAGGAAGTTTTCCCTAGTGCTGAGAACCTTCTAGAAGGTTCCTGAAACGGTTTCTTATTTTATTTTTCTGTTTCTGTTTCGGTTTCATTCTCTCTTTTCGTTTTCCTTTTTTGTTTCTTTTTGTTTCCACATGTATTTTATTTTTTCAAAATTTGTTCACACTTTTTTATATATTTTTCAAAAAATATTTTTTCGAAAAATTATCATATATTCAAAAAATATCATGTTTTCGCAAAAAATGATAGTACTTCCAACTTTTGTTCGGGAGTTTCAAAGAAATTTCATGTGTTCAAAAAATGTTTGTGTTACAAAAAATTGTTCTGGATTTGCGAAAAACATTCATGTTAATGTTTTTCAACAATTGTTTTGGTTTTTCAAATATTATACATAAATTCAAAAAATATTCACATTCGGAAAAAGTGTTCAGGCTTTTCTAAAAACGTTCATGTTTGTCACAATTTGTTTGATTTTTAAAGATTGTTCAGAATGTCGAAATATGTTCCCGTTTTAAAATTTTCTCACTAAATCAAAACCGAACATTTTTCAACAAACAATTTTTTTAAATGCACACATTTTTCCGAATTTTTTAAAATAATTTTTGAAAATGTGAAAAATATTTAAATCCAATTTTTTTTCAATTCCCAAACATTTTTTGAAAATGGGAACAACTTTCCAAATTACAAACCTTGTTGGAAAGGTGAACAGTTTTTGGTAATCATGATTTGTTTTTGAAATTCCAACATTTTTCCAAATTTCTAACTTTTTTGTAATTACTGATTTGAAAAAAGAAAAATCAATAAAGAAACAAACAGAAAAATATCACATTTGAAAATTCAAAACAATGTTTTAGATTTGTAGTGGCTAATAGTTCCTTTGAACCGTGTATTTTTATTAGTCGTTGAAGCTCATCCGCTTGTTGGCCACGACTACCAGCTGTTGGAGGTGCAAGGTGGGAAATATCTGGTGCACCAGTGCTTATGGTGCTACCGGTGCACCAAACTCACGTTTCACACTTTTAATGTTTAAAAAATTCCAAAGAACAGTTAGCACATTCAGACAACATTAATTTATGTTGTCACGAAATTTCGGGTCAAAATTCAAAACATAGCTCAGAAAACAAAAATGGCAAATTCACTACTGAATAGTACATAACATATGTTGGGCTCTAGATTTGGCCCATTATCGCAATGATGTCAAATTTGTCATTTGAATCTCAAACAATGTTGTGTCAATGTGCTAGATTTTCTTTCGGATTTTTGAAAATGTTATACAGCATCCGGTGCACCTGTAGCACCACAAGTGTGGGTGCATCCGATACATTCCTAGTGTTGGGTTCGATCCCTCGCATGGGCGCATTCATTTTTTTGGTGATTTTTTCACTGTTTCCTCGTGACAATGGGCCAGCCTAGTTGCAATGCGCGACGTATAGGAGCCCCTAACACGTTGTTTTTTTAGAAAGTCCCTAAGACGGCGTTTCCTTCATTAAATTGGGCCGGCCCATATATCCCCTGCTCCAGTAGTTTTGGGAAGCTACTAGATGCTTTGCGACGCTTGTCTCAAAAAACAAAAGATGCTTTGCGACGCGCGCAAATCGCGCAAATCGGACGCAATGCGCGGCCTATAGGAGCCCCTAAGACGTCATTTTTTATTTAGAAAATCCCTAAGACGTCATTTCCATCGTTGATCGTACGAAGTGCTCACACGCTCCCATATTGAGCCGTCCCATGTATCTCGTCTGCTAGCTCACGTTTAGCTACTAGATGCTTTTAGATCTATTTTCTGTTTTCTATGTTTTTTCACTGTGGTTTTCTACCATTTTTTTATTTTTCTGGGTTTTCTCTTTTCCTTTTCAGTTTTTCGTCTTTAATTATTTGTGGAATTTTTTCAAATACCTGAACTCTTTAACTTCTGGATTTTAATTTTGTGAACCTGTATTAAATTTATGAATATATTTTTAAATGCGTGAACCTTTAAAAAATCATGAACATTTTATACAATCCGTTGATGTTTTTTCAAACTGGTGAAAATCAAATTCGTGAACTTTTTCAAATTCATAAACTTTTTGGAATCCGTGTTTTTTTTTCAAAAAATACATGAACTTTTTTCTAATTCATGACCTTTTTCAAATCGGTGAACTCTTTAACTTCACAATTTTTTCCCAATCCATGGAATTTTCAAACTCAAGATTTTTTTTCAAAATCCATGAAAACTTTTTAAAATTCGTGAGTCCCTTTTTTGAAAAGTCATGAAAGTTATAAAATAAGATAGGTTCTCTAAAACTAAGAGAGGTTGCAAGGGCAGTAACTAAGGTACTTTGTAGGATAGGATTGAAGAAGGTAGCTAAAGTACTTAACAGATACCAAAAAAATGTTAGGGGCTGGTAATAAAATATTGCAAGAACAAAAGGAGAGCTTGAGTCTGTGGTGGTCAAGATGAATATTGGAAATATGCCATAAAATCAATCATAAAGATAAACACATGCAGTGGTTCTTGAAGGAATGTGAGATTAGGAGGCAACAAATCTATCTGCATGTGTGAAAAGATAAACACCAAACATATCCCTAGTCATGCCTTTGTACTAGCTCATGTATTGTTGACGCTTTGTTTTCCTAACCATGAGCATTGTTATGGTAATAAGGATGCCAACAATGACCAGAACATATTCTTAGGGTAACAATGGTATTGGAAAGACCTAACTTATGAAATATTGCGAGATCACATCATCAATATGTTGTCGACATTTTTGTATAAAGTGTTAACGTCTACTTTTGTCCTTAGGCCATGAGAAACTTGGAGGGTTCATGCAACCGTTCTCCACATTGATTAGCAATATGTCCCATTGTACCATGGTTTGCACAGAACCGGGGCATCCTTTCATACCACACTTGCAATATCTGACTAGGCTTACAAGGTGCCACATTCCCTGACAAAAATGTAGCAAGGGGCTTATCAAGCTTGATCTTCACCCTAACTCTGCACAAACTTGATGTATTCCACACCATCCAGACCCATCTCTACTTCTAGCACTTCTCCCATCTTTGAAGCCATTACCTTAGACACGGAATTATTGCGTACCAAGTTTGACAATTCAATGATCCTCATCCAGACTTTGATGGAGTCTAGAGACATATTTCTATATTTACCAGTCAATTGTATTCTTCATTTACCACTACATGGTGCCTAAAGAGCCACGGGCCTCCATACATTGTCGTGTTCCAGTCTCCAAAGCACTCGAACTCCACTGTGAACAAGTAATCATTCAAAGCTCAAAACTTCACCTCTTGCGCACAACCCCATGCCACCTGCATGGCCGTGAAGAAAGCCATATGACTAGAGGGGACTTTCACGCATACCCTTATCAACACCGCCCAACATGTCTCCCGTGCAGGCTCTCTGTCCCGACCCAAAAGATCAACAACATCATCTTCCTTCAATTATCTCGAGTCTTCAAAGTAGATCATCAACTTTCCCTCGGTTTCGGATCCATCCTGACCCACCCGTTTCCGCCGTCGTCGCCACCACTACCTTCCTCCTCCAGGATGTGAAGGATTAGGCATGCCCTCGCGCGATAGAGCCAAAGGACGTTATCCCAATATCGATGAGGGAAAGGCCCGCCCCGAACGTCGGTAAAATATGAGTTCCAACGGTGTCACCACCGCCCAGGAGAAACCCTAGGTTTTAGGGGCAAAATATTCTGTACAGCCCTTACAGCCTGTTGTATCATGCACCTGTCGATGATGGTTTGTATGTTTTTTTTTCAAGGTGATAGACGTTGAATTTGACAAGCCCACAAATCGTTAGTAGTGAATATGAAATCATCAAATTGGTTTTGACACCAAACATGAAATCGTCAAAATAACGTTGACACAAAATATGTTTTTTTTATTTTTGTAACCGAACGAACTATTCTGGTTTTTTTATTGTTTGGATTGCTTACCACATGTTTCATGTGGTTAACTATTCTGTTTTTAGTTCCGCCTCCAATCCTTTTTGCCCAAGAAATGCAGCCTGTTTTTTCGGTGTGGCACATTTGGCGGCCTGCCGAACAGGATCCGCTATTGTTGGGCGTCCGGCCCAACATGGACCTGGAAATGTGTCCTTCCTTCCCAGCCCGTGCCGCCGCCGCATTCCTGACGCCGAGCCCTAAACGCTTCTACTCTCCTCGGTCCTCGCCCACCCGCCTCTCCCTTTCCCATCTCCCTTGCCTTCGCCAAACCCTCAGAGATGGCCTCGACCTGCTTCCGCGCCGCCGCCCGCGCCGCCACCGCGGCATGCCGCTCGTCGGCCTCCCGCTCCATGCCCTCCGTCGGCCGCTCCGCCGCCCGCCGCGCCCCGCTAATCTCCAGGTAAACAAACGGTGACGCAGTTGATAGCCTTATCCATGTGGGTGCCGGATCTGTGACGCGGAATGGTCTGTGGCGTGCAGGGTGCCGCTGGAGCTGGGGTGCTGCGCGGGAATGTCGCTGCTGCCGCTGCACAGCGCGGTGGCCGCGGCGAGGCTGACTTCGCGGCTGAGCACGGCGTCCCGGAGCTCCTCCGCTCTCTCTCAGGGTATCCTCTGTCGCACCTATCCCGGACTTTAACAATCGTACCATCGATGAAGCTGTTGTCTGTCTTTTCGGTTTGGGTGAGAACTGCGCCCGCCCGTGCATACTTATACCTTACTTTAATCTTGCGCGCCATTAGTTCAGTTGCTTGCTCAGCATGGTGAAGAATCTGATGCTGCTTGTTTGCTCTGTGTCACCCTTTGGTCACTTCCCTGTCGATGATTCTGTGTAGTTTTTGTCCAGATGTGTGTGGTCGTTGTCGTATCACCGAAATGCCAGTGTTCTAAGAAGTTCCATTTGGTGTTTGTTTGCTATCATTTCTATTCCAAAAGGAAATTATTCAGCTCGCTGTAGATGGTTCGACTAATGAAAATGGAGAATTAGAGATGTCCATGTTCATAAACTCTAAATTCCTCTAATTCTTACCAAAATAATGTCGTATGTAGCACCGTTTTGGCCTAATAGTATGCTAGTGCTGTTCCACAGTGACATCACTGTGCGTAGTGACATGACTACCTCAATATTGTGTTTATGTTTGGGTAGGAACAACAAATCACTTTAATTCTTAGGTTGCACATGTCAGTGCTACCTTTGGGTCTCTCTAGCTGATCAGCACTCCATACTATACCTCCTTTACCTACAGTCCAAGAGAGAAAACATTTTTTTCATACTATAAGACAATAACGATTGCAGATTCATTTGTTCAACAATATTCTTTCATAGATTTTTGTATTGAGGTCAATTGAGTGAGACATTTGGTTTCTGCAGGCACATGAGTTGCTAGTTCTTGAAAGGTATTTTACTGGAAGCTTGCTGTTTTGCTTCGCAATCATCAAGAATGAGTGCCTAAACATGTCAAATTTGTACCTGAAGACTAGATTTATATTATTTACATATAATTATTAGCCGCCTTTCTTGAAGAACAGTTTGATGGATAAAATACGCCATTTCCCTATGTTTTATGCAGTGGTTGTGATTTTGCTAAGCCTACCTGTTTGGGAAAAATATATGCAATATTATTTGTGCAACTTTCCTATATGCTTCTCTCTTTGCCTTGTAAGATGGTTACATTTTCTCTTGAAATTCTATTTAACAAAGTGAGTTGTATGAATCCGCCTGGCAGTGTAGTTTACAACATTACCATTCTTCTTTTCTCAGATGAAAATGATGATACGTGAAACATTTACACAATGTCTTAAGGTGGGCGCTTGGCTATTGTGGATATGCTCCAAACATATTGCTCGACATCTGTCTTAGCCGTAGTGTTATGTCTTAGACAGTCAATTCCTTGTAACATTATTATTTCTAGTATCAGGAACACTTCAACGCTGTATGCTTCCATGCTTATAAATTTAAAGAATAAAGGTGCTGTTGCGATGTTCAATCTCCTGATGTATACTTTATTTGTTTGTTTTATATAGAGATGGGTCTCTCTGCTCCAAGGTGATAAAACGCGGGAAGACCTGCTCATGTCGTGCAATCAGTCTGATAGAATTTGTAGAGTAGTGAACTAAATGAACTTCTTTTGGTACGGAGTAATTTATTTGTGACACGTACAATCATGGTTCTGCTGGGCCTTTCCAAGTTTTGAGATCATATCTTTTATCTTGATATAAATATGCAAGGACAAATTGCAGAGTGATGGCTGTGTTTGTTTACAACAGTTCTGAATGCCATTTATATGGTAATGATCGATGAGAAACGAGTTTAATAATACAGTATTGCCTATCTGCTATTTGATATTCTAGCCGCATTCATACAAGTCATTTCAGAACCTGGAATCAGCTTACATCCCACCAGATAGTCTCAATGCTTCATTTCCATGGTCTCCTGCTCTGTGAATTTTGTTTAAATTTGCAGCTTCCAGGAATTGTTGTGGTTGCTGGCTTGCTGTGAAGAAATGGTTGTTACAATAGAAAAGGTTGGTTAGCCAAATGCCCAAATGAAAACCTGTGTATTCTACTCTACCTTGAAGATGGTCGCCTGGATTGCTTGTTTTTTTTATTCAAAACCAGAGTCGATTTCAGCAACTGTTGCATCTCATCGGACGGCTCTTCCTTTTCCTCTACATCTATCCACTGCCTCTGCCCTCTTAGAGCATCTCCAAATAATATTGCAAACTAC
This sequence comes from Triticum dicoccoides, assembly GCF_002162155.2. Lineage (NCBI taxonomy): Eukaryota > Viridiplantae > Streptophyta > Magnoliopsida > Poales > Poaceae > Triticum > Triticum dicoccoides. The sequence continues at coordinate 475,938,576 of NC_041390.1, read as the reverse complement.
ATGCTACCCTACTCCTCGTCGGAGCTTGATGGACCCCTTGATGTAGTCGTGGCCTCATGATCGTTCAGTGGGGCAAATCGATGTCATCTCCTTCAGTGTTGTCTGCGAAGAGCTCCTCCTGCTTGATGTCGTGGCGGTTTGATGTCGCCACCTGCTCGGACTCAAGGATGGCGTGATTCTCCATGATGAGCTTGGCGAAGGCGGCAGTGCCTCCATGCTTGGCCTCGAAATGCGCCTTCGTTGAGAGGTGCTTCACCTCCTCAACTTGGGTGAGGCAGAATTGCTCCTCCACCACCTTCATCGAGAGGAGGTGGATGTCGTCCACCATGACATTTGCCACCTCAAACCTTGCGGAACCTCCATGCCCTCCTCCTCCGAGCTCGGGCAGGCCGCCATGTGCCGTGTGTTGTGCATTGGCGTCCATGTGGGCTAGAAATCCTTCATGCCCTCCTCAAATCCGTCTTACATATGGGCTAGAAATGGGTAGTGCTGGACAGCCCAAACATATGGGCTAGATTTAAAGGGTTCGGTTAGGTGATAATTTTTTATCCATACTATGTTCGAACTGTGTGCCCGAACATATGGGGCGAAGCGGAAGATCCGGTTGAAAATGCTCTTGTCCATGCTAATCGGTTGTCTCTCTTGCTCGTGGCGCTGCTACAGTGTAGTCTTTGCCATGTCGCCAACACCCGACTGCTAGCAGTTCTGTCGCTGTTCCCGACCATCTCTCTAACCCTATCGTGCCCGACCATCTTCCCTGGTGTTACAAAACCCCTCCTCTGCTCAATGTCGTCGCTGCCTTCGGCTCGGTGAGCATGAATAACCAAGAAATCATACGTCAAAGAATCAACCGTGATATGCTAAATATGTAGTACCGTGAGTTTTAGCAGACCAGAAGGAATAAAGTTGGTTAGCAGATGAGGAGGCTCATCAGACAGAGGGGACAATGACGATCCACAACGATGCATGTTATGTGGTGGTTGTTAGAGTTATAATATAAGTCATGTACCCCTTTGTATTTATCCCGTTGTATAAGGGGTTTCCTGCATATGTTTCACACCTGTACATGTATATATATATCGGCCTATGGCCTCATGGGAATACAAGTTGCATATTCCTATCATGGTATTAGAGCTAGGTCAATTTTATAGCACGCGCAACTCGTGCTGTTGATCCACCTCCGTCGCGACGCCTTCATCCTTGGCTGCGCTGACTCTCCCTCCCACCCCCGATCGAGACTCCCAGATCGATCTGCTCGACCCGCCCTCATCCGCATGTCTCGTGAGGCGCCGCCGCCTGGGCGCTGCCGCCTGATAGCCGTCATCGATCCCGATCGAAGACGCCCGCGATCCAGCCGACTGGTTCTGCTCGTGACCGATCCAGCCGCCAGGTCCTGCCCAAGATCCTGTAGCCGGTCCCAACTGCTCTCTCTCCCGCTCGGATCCCGTCGCTAGCGTCCTCTCCAGCGGACGCCCGATCCAGCGCCGGCCCGATCAGGTCGCTGGTGCTCTCGTTGGTTCTCAAAACAAAAAAAACAAAAAAAAAGTCTGCTGCATCGGGCTATGTTGTTGTCCCTCGCTGTCCGGTGATCTTTGATGGTACTAACTACACCGAGTTTACTGGCTTCATGCGCATTCACATGCGTGGCATCCGTCTTTGGGGTGTTCTTTCTGGCGAGGTCTGCTGTCCGCCACGTCCAGTTCCTCCGGTGGCCCCTACTCCGCCAACTCCATCGGTTCTTCCTACGGATGCTAATCAGGCCGCCAAGGATGCGGCTAAGGTTGCTGATGAGGCTGTTGATCGTGCTTATGATGAGAGGGTTTTGGCTTATGAGGAGGCTCTTCAGACATATCATGGTGCTCTGTCTGTTTACACCCAGTGGCTTGATGATGATGCTCGTGCTGCAGCTGTTCTCACTGCTAGTGTTCTGCCTCAGTTTGCTTCTGAATTTCTGGGTCTTTCTACTGTCTTTGAGATGTGGACCCGTCTTCGTGAGCGCTATCAGCCCTCTGGTGATGCCTTATACCTCTCTGTGATCCGTCAGGAGCATGCTCTTCAGCAGGGTGACTCCACTGTTGATGACTTCTATGCATAGAGTTCTGCTATCTGGCGCCAGCTTGATTCTCTCCGTAGTGCTGGGTGTCGTACCTGCCCCTGTTGCCAGGCTGTCCAGGCCAATTTGGAGTTTCATCGCGTCTATGAGTTCTTGTCTCGGCTCCGTAAGGAGTTTGAGCCCCGGCGTGCTCAGTTGTTTGCTCGTGGCCGTATTTCTCTCATGGAGGCGCTTTCTGAGATTCGTGCTGAGGAGACTCGCTTACGTGGTGCTGGTTTGCTGGAGGTTCCCTCTGTGCTCGCTACTCGTGCTCCTACGCCACTTGCTCCACCGACCCCTTCTCGCTCGAGGGCTCCATCGCTCTTGCCCACTCCTTCTGGAGGCTCAGGTCGCCCCCGTCGACATTGCGCCTATTGCAACAATGATGGTCATCTTGAGTCTCAGTGCTACACGAAGAAGAAACACCTGCGCAAGGCTCGATACTCATCTTCAGGGACTTCGTCATCTACCTCGACAGCTTCAGCCATTGCTTTGACTGAGCAGGATATTCTGAGACTTAAGCGTCTGCTCGCGGCTTCAGGTTCTTCCTCGACGGGTACTGCCGGTTCTGTGACTGATGCTTCCCGCACTGAGCAATCACCCTCTACACAGTCAGGTACATCCCCCTGGGTTCTGGACTCTGGAGCTTCTTTTCATATGTCTTCTCATTCTTCCACTTTGTCCTCTCTTCGATCACTGGATTCTCCTATTCATGTCTTCACTGCTGATGGTACTCCACTTTCTGTTGCTAGTAGAGGCAATCTTACTACTCCTTCTTATTCTGTTCCTGATGTTGCTCATGTTCCTCGACTTACCATGAATTTTTTTTCTGCTGGTCAACTTACGGATTCTGGTTGTCGCGTCATCCTTGACGTTGACTCTTGTTCTGTCCAGGACCGTCACACGCACACTCTGGTTGGGGCTGGCCCTCGCCGCCGTGATTCTCAGGGTCTTTGGGAGTTGGACTGGCTTCATGTTCCTTCTGCTGCCACCACCATCGCCAGTTCTTCCGCTTCTGTCGCCTCCGTTACTGGTTCTTTCCAGCAGTGGCATCATCGACTTGGTCATCTGTGTGGTTCTCGGTTGTCTTCTTTAGTTCGTCGAGGCCTTCTGGGGTCTGTCTCAGGAGATGTCTCTTTAGAGTGTCAGGGTTGTCGTCTTGGCAAGCAGATTCAGTTGCCATATTCACATAGTGAGTCAGTGTCTAAGCGTCCTTTCGATTTAGTCCATTCTGATGTGTGGGGTCCGGCCCCTTTCGCTTTGAAAGGTGGTCATAAATACTATATTATTTTCATAGATGATTTCTCTCGTTACACATGGCTTTATTTCATGATTTCTCGTTCTGAGGTGTTGTCTATTTATAAGCGTTTTGCTGCCATGGTTCATACTCAGTTCTCTTCACCCATTCGTGTTTTTCGTGCTGACTCCGCTGGCGAGTATATCTCTAAGATGTTGCGTGGTGTTCTTGCTGAGCACGGGACTCTTTCTCAATTCTCTTGTCCTGGTGCTCATGCTCAGAATGGTGTGGCTGAGCGAAAGCATCGACATCTTCTTGAGACGGCTCGTGCATTGATGATTGCTGCCTCTCTCCCGCCTCATTTTTGGGCTGAGGCTGTCTCCACATCCACCTATCTTATCAATATACAGCCTTCCGCTGCTCTACAGGGTGGTATTCCTTTCGAGCGACTTTTTGATCGTTCTCCCAATTATTCGATGCTTCGCTCGTTTGGTTGTGTTTGCTATGTTCTTCTTGCCCCTCGCGAACGCACCAAACTGACCGCTCAGTCTGTTGAGTGTGTCTTCTTAGGCTACAGTGATGAGCATAAGGGCTATCGTTGTTGGGATCCTATTGGTCGTCGGATGCATATCTCTCGAGATGTGACTTTTGAAGAGTCTCGTCCCTTCTACCCACGCCCATCTTCCTCGACTTTTTCAGTGCAGGATATCTCTTTCCTCACTTTTCCTGACTCACCTATCACCCCCGCCGAGACTGTACCTCTCCGTTCCACTTTCTCTCCTTCTCCACATCTAGTTGATTTGCAGCCATCATCGTCCCCGGTCTCCTCGCCTAGCATGTCACCGGGTTCTCCACCTTCATCTCCGGTGACTTCCTCCCCGGTCTCCTCTCCCAGCCTGTCACCGGATTCTACACCTTCATCTCCGGTGACTTCTTCGTCGCCACCCCCTGATTCTACCTTGCCGATTCCTCCTTCTATTATTCCATCTTTTCCTCAGCATTACACTCGTCGTCCACGACCAGTCGATGCCTCTGTGGATGGGTCGTTATCTTCCTCTCAGCCTACTTATGGCTTGCGTTCTCGTCCTCGTCCGCCTGTTGATCGCTTTGGATTTCCCACCGCTGGTGCTGCTGTTCTTGAGCCGACTTCTTACCGTCAGGCTGTTGTTCATCCTGAATGGCAGTTTGCGATGGCAGAGGAGATTGCTGCTCTTGAACGCACTGGTACCTGGGATCTTGTTTCTCTTCCTCCCGGAGTCCGTCCGATCACTTGTAAGTGGGTCTACAAGGTTAAGACTCGCTCCGATGGTTCTCTTGAGCGTCACAAAGCTCGTCTTGTGGCTCGTGGTTTTCAGCAGGAGCATGGTCGTGATTATGACAAGACTTTTGCTCCTGTGGCTCATATGACCACTGTTCGTACACTTCTTGCCGTTGCCTCTGCACGCCACTGGTCTATATCTCAGCTTGATGTTAAGAATGCCTTTCTTAATGGTGAGCTGCGTGAGGAGGTGTACATGCAGCCACCACCTGGGTATTCTGTTCCTGATGGCATGGTATGTCGTCTTCGTCGCTCTCTCTATGGCCTTAAGCAAGCCCCCCGCGCCTGGTTTGAGCGCTTTGCCTCTGTGATTACTGCTGCTGGTTTTTTAGCAAGTGCTCATGATCCAGCATTGTTTATTCACCTTTCTCCTCGTGGTCGGACTCTTCTTCTTCTTTATGTTGATGACATGATCATCACGGGGGATGACCCCGAGTATATTGCCTTTGTCAAGGCCCGTCTTAGTGAGCAGTTTCTTATGTCTGATCTTGGACCTCTTCGCTACTTTCTTGGGATTGAAGTCTCTTCTACCTCTGATGGCTTTTTTATATCCTAGGAAAAGTATATCCAAGATCTTCTTGCTCGTGCTGCTCTTACTGACGAGCGCGTTGTTGAGACTCCTATGGAGCTCAATGTTCACCTCCGTGCTACTGATGGTGATCCTCTCCCTGACCCGACGTGTTATCGTCATCTTGTTGGCAGTCTTGTCTATTTAGCTGTCACTCGTCCGGACATCTCTTATCCGGTTCATATTCTGAGTCAGTTTGTCTCTGCCCCACCTCGGTTCACTATAGTCATCTCCTTCGTGTTCTTCGATATCTTCGAGGCACGATCTCTCACCAGCTATTCTTTCCTCGCTCCAGTTCTTTACAGCTCCAGGCCTATTCGGATGCTACGTGGGCTAGTGATCCTTCCGATCGCCGTTCACTTTCTGCTTACTGTGTTTTTCTTGGTGGTTCTCTCATTGCCTGGAAGACGAAGAAACAACTTGCAGTTTCCCGTTCGAGTGCCGAGGCTGAGTTGCGAGCAATGGCTCTTTTGACGGCAGAGGTGACTTGGTTACGGTGGTTACTTCAGGATTTTGGTGTTTCTGTCACTACACCGACTCTGCTTTTATCTGACAGTACAGGTGCTATCAGCATTGCACGTGATCCTGTGAAGCATGAGCTCACCAAGCATATTGGTGTTGATGCTTTCTATGTGCGCGCTGCTGTGCAGGATCAGGTTATTACTCTTCAGTATGTGCCTTTCGAGTTATAGTTGGCGGATTTCCTGACGAAGGCTCAGACTAGAGCACAACATGGCTTTTATCTCTCCAAACTCAGTGTTGTTCATCCACCATGAGTTTGAGGGGGGGTGTTAGAGTTATAATATAAGTCATGTACCCCTTTGTATTTATCCCGTTGTATAAGGGGTTTCCTGCATATGTTTCACACCTGTACATGTATATATATATCGGCCTATGGCCTCATGGGAATACAAGTTGCATATTCCTATCAGTGGTGAGCGTGCTGGTACATATGAAGCTGAAATTGAAAAGTATTACTCCGTCCCGAATTACTTGTCAATCTAAGACCAGTAATTCGGGATGGAAGAAGTATAAGAAATGCTATTTTTCTTTTCAATCACTCTTCGTGGATGATACACGCAGTTTGCCACGATGCCTACTCCATACACACGCCTTTTGGCCATTCTCAGCGTAACCTATTCGATTTCCCTCCATGGCGGCAAAGAATCCGTTACAAAGACGATGTCAATTAAAGTCACCATCTGAGGTATCTAGGAAAAAACTATCACGGGCCACATCAACTAATAACGATTGAAACGCTTGATAAAGCATGCTTTCATAGTAGGCCTTGAAGAACCTCTGCTTTTGCCAACGTTGTCAACCTGGTTCTAATGGGTTGTTTCGAAAACCAAAGTGTTTCAATGTAATAAAAAAACATTCATGAAATACTGGAATCAGAAACTTTGCTACCACCTCCGTCTCGGTGTATAAGTCATTCGCGTAGTTCTAGGTCATCGGTTTGAAAAATTAAATATGTGTTATATGTCATGAAAAGTATATTACTAGATTTCTGCACGGATGTAGTTTCTAAATATATATTTTTTGTCACATATAATACATATTTAGATAGTTAAATTGTTGACCTAGAACTACGCGAATGACTTATACACCAGGACGGAGGTAGTACTTTTTCATCGTTCACAAAGATTATCGCAAGCAAATCATAAAACTTTAAGAATCAAATTTGTGTCAAAATTGTTGATTTTTCGCTAGCAAGTACTCCCTCAGTCCCATAATATAAGAGCATTTTTTACACTAGTGTAGTGTCAAAAACGCTCTTATATTATGGAATAGAGGGAGTAATTCTTTTGAAAAGGCATAGCTAAAAGTAATTCCGTGTGCTAAACTTCTATGTCTTCCCCAAAGAAGTACTCCTAAACCCGATGAAGCAGCAGGCGTACTGAAAGATAAATGAATTTTGAGTAGTACTCCATCTGTAAACAAATATAAGAGCGTTTAGATCACTACTTTAATGATCTAAATGTTCTTATATTTGTTTACGGAGGGAGTACTACTGTACTAGTATACATTGGCAGTGGCATATTGAACAACCAGTTTCTTGTCTACTCCTAAACCTGATGAAGCAGCAGGCGTGGCCATGGTCTGGTGCATGCCTGCCTCCCCTGCCAGTGCATATATAGGATTAGCTGCAGAATAAATTTCAGAACAGTATAGTACCTGCAAATAATTTGGATACACCCAAAATTGCATGTAACCAATGGCATGCTAAAAGGAAAAGAGAAGGGAACACTTGTATCATCAGACCATGCTACCATAATCTTCAAGCCTAACAGTGTGGAATTTTTCACTTCTCCAATGGGGAGACTAATGTCACATTTAAGAATCTGTGTTCCAATGCTGACCAAGTGTTGCATGACCTAAAACTTCTTCCATCATCCCAGGACAGCAAACCATCATTCTATACAGTATATGAGCTTATGCCAATCGGCTTGTCTGGAACTAGCACAAGCAAGAGCTGGATCACAGAAAAGCAAGTGCCCAGGGCAGCCTTCCTGTCCTAGACATCTCCTCCAGGGCTCTCTTGACACCATCTATCCGGCTGTTGGTGGCTGCCTGCTTCTTGACTCTCTTCTTATCAGCTCTCCTCTCTGCATCTTCTATCGCCTTTTGCATCTTCACTACGGCTTCAGCTCTCTGCTTCTCCAACTTCTTCTGCATTCAGTTCAGACACAAACAGAAATGTGAAACTGCAGGTGCAATGCTATCAAATGCAAATATTCAATGCAGTGAACTGAAGTATACCTCAGTTTTTGTCAGTTTATGCCTGGCCTGTGCAATCTTATTCTTCTGCCATTTATCGATCTGGGCTTCTTTCTGATTCAACCTAGTTGATTGAAGTAACATCATAAGTGCTCTGTCTAGAAAAGTTACAAAGAACTATCCTTTTGTAACACACAAATCCAATTTTGTTAGTTCATGAACTCTATACACGATGAGTTGATAACGGGTCAGCTCGAATTTTCATTTCAACAAACTAGACAGTCACAAGTCACAAATAGTCATCTATGTACCAATAATCAGGAGCATGCTCTTCTGTTTTATTCCAATGTAAGATAGAGTTTAGCGCAAACTGTTCCTTTATGATAACAAACATATTATTCTACATACGATCATTCCCCAAGCCATTTGATTCCTCGTCATCATTCGCTCGATGCAACTATTCTTGTTATATGAACAATTCTTGATTCTGAGTAACTCCCTAGTTAACCGCTAACAAATGCATGTTAAAAAGTAATGATAAAAGATGACATAAGAGGGATTACTTTTCTATGAGCTTTGCAATCTGTGCATCCTTCCAGGCAACCAACTTGGCGTGGACAGCATTTTCCTCATGTTTCCTTGCAGGGCACCGCAGCCGTCTCTCCATCCTTTGCACTGCAGCTGCACAATCCTCGACCTCTGTATGGTCAAAAGCACGACCATCATGATTGCTTCCCTCATAGGCACTATCCGACTCGAAGTTCCAATCACGAGCTGAAACAATGCAGGATTGTCTCAAATTCATGTTCTGCTGAAAAACTGATAGGTCTCAAGAGATTTAAGCCAATACCTGAGGATACACGAGATGACATAGCATCATCCTGCCAGTCCTTCTGATCCACTGCCTCATCTGCCTCTTCACTTACTTTAGGCAATCTCCATTCATTGACAGCATCAATTGCTCCCATGCGCTTCCCATGGTAATTATGTGAGGAGCGAGCTCGGCGCATCAATCTAGCTGGTGTGGCCTTGTGGACGAATTTTGGAGGCCCTCGACTGGATCCGTTAGCTGCATAGTTCAAGCAAACTAATTGAACATGACATGCAAGAAAAAAATGTGAGGCTGATCTATGAAAGGGGGAGGCAGACAAAAGGCGCAACCTCTCCTGTCCGGCAGAGAAGGGTGCCTGGGAGTCTGTAGTCGGATGTTTCGTGGCGTAGCAGAACACTTGACGAAATCTTCTCTCGTTGGTAACCTCCCTTGCTCTTGTTCCTGAGGTAGTTTGGCTTATTAGCACCTCCCAATTACTTATGAAAGATCAAATGGGTAGAAAGCATAACTAGGTGGATACAAAACTGGAAGCAACAAGTAACAATTGGATGGAACCAGACAACCAAATCATCCTAATCTGGTTGATTGACCAAATAAATGCACCATTGGTATGATTGAGATAATGTTACTCCAGTCTTTGTCCAACTCAAGATTCAGCAAGCAGAAATTTAGCAACAAGCCTGGATCACAAATGTGCAGCCTTTGCTGCTCGTTAGTTAATAATCATTAGGAGTTTCCAATCGATTCCTGGAGCATCTATCAATCAAGAATCCTATGAAACTTTAACAGAATGCTAAGATGTCGAGGCCTTAGTTCCTGGGATCGATACAAGAAACCGAACAGTTCCATCCAAGAACCTACATCTGCTCCAAGACTTGACACAAGGAATCGATGGAGCCCAACACAGCTCATGAACCGCATGCTACAGAGCAATAGTTCCAGACTGACGGCAGGGAAAATCAAGAACCTTTGAGTTATCTACTTGTCAAGCGAGATCCTGTCAGGAGCAACGCGAAAGAGAACCAAGAACACGGGAACCGACCTGCTGTGACGTGACGAAGGAGGACGTGTCGCCATCGTCGCGCCGCTCTCCGCCGTCCCGGCAGCCGTCGCCGCCTTTGCTGCTGACGGGGCTGCATATGGGCGACGGGGAGGCCGGGCGGTGCGCGGTGAGGGAGCCGGCGCTCCAGGCGGCGCAGCTGCCGTAGGAGGACGCCGGGCGGCGGCCGTAGGGGCCGCCGCGCCCGCCCATGGCGGCCATGGCGAGCAGCATCTGCGTGCTCCTCCCCGCGGACGCCTCGGGCTGGTCTTCCGGGTCGGGGTCGGCATAGAAGGCGGCGGCGCCCTCGGAGGCGTCGGAGCGGGCGGGGGAGGAGCCCGGCGAGACGCGGGAGGCGGCCGTCGACTCGCCGGCGCAGGGGAGCGGGAGCGGGAGGAGGTGGTCCATGCGGCGCATGTTGATGCTGCCGCAGGAGGAGACGCCGTCGGGGACGGCGGCCATCTTCTTGGCTTCTTGCTCTGCGCGCCTCACCTCTTCTTGCCCTCCTCCGCGGGGGTGCGTCTGGCAGTTGCAGAGGGCGCGCGATTCGAGAGATTGAGGGAGAGAGGAGGAGAGCCGAAGATGGTACGGATGGGCTTTATATCAAGCGAGGTGGGCTCTGGGCTGGGCCGTCTGGCAGGGACAGGGTTCAGGTGACATGCACCTTTGCATGTCACCGTGTGACTTGCGTCCCAAATTCATATTTAAACATTGTAAAAAAATCTGAAAAAAATCATGCATGTTCATAGCACATATTAAGATAATTCCTAAAAAAATTAGATCAAAATTCGAAACATATATCAAGAAGCAAAAAAGAAAAATCTGTTATGAATAGTTGCGAATGATTCTCTGTATACTATTCACATATGAGTTTCTCTTTTTTGCTTCTCGGTGTATGTTTCAAATTTTGATTTTAATTTTTTAGGGATTATCTTAATATGTGCTATGAACATGCAATTTTTTCAGATTTTTTTACAATGTTTAAATATGAATTTAGGCCGCAAGTCACACGGTGACATGCAAAGGTGCATGTCACCTGATCCCTGTCCATCTGGCAGCTGGGACGGGTGCTTCCTCCTCTCCTGTTCGTGACATCGAGAAAAAGCAGCTGCTCAGCAAATGCAAATGCAAAGGCTTTTGTCTCAAAATAAAAAAATGCAAAGGCTTTTGTCTCAAAATAAAAAAATGCAAAGGCTTTTGTCTCAAAAAAAAATGCAAAGGCTTTTGTCTCAAAAAAAATGCAAAGGCTTTGTCTACCAAAAAAAAGGAAATGCAAAGGCAACATCAACATTCCAGGGCAGACTGGGAGTGAGTCTCTTGACAAACCAAATTAATTCATCACCATCAGATTTGCACGAAAAACACATTGCATCAAGTAGCCGCCGACGTATTTCTGCATTTGCCTAAAAAGACGTATTTCTGCAATGCAAAGTGTGCAGGCAACAAAAACCATTCAACAGTCAAGTCATGTGGGGATAAAACACGAACACTTTTGGTGCTTCCGTCTGATTCATCATCAGGAACTAACAAGTTCTGCCATAACTTATAAAAGAAAATTTCTGTGGCGTACATAAATGTTGGTTAGGATCGTCATGGGGTAGTGTCAGCTTGTTACAACTCTGCCAAAAACACAAATCTGGGCGGTTGGTATCTCAATTGCCCTTGGGCGTGCCAGCTTCCAAAAATGAAGAACTTTGATCCAAATCCAAAGAATTTGCACCAGCTCCAAGTATACGAACTTTGCAGCAGCACCTAAAATTCTGTCTGGACCAAAAGAGCGATCAGGCTAAGCAGCAACACCCGCTGGATAGTTGAGCACCTTGCCCTTGACTCGTTGATGGCCCGGTAAAATCTGCCACAAGAAAAGCTCAATCCTTACGGGCAAAGAAGAGATGAAGCACATCATCGCAGGGAACGGAGCACACCAAGATGATCAGACTTCATACCCTTTTGAAAAATACTCTGCCCTTCTTTCCCATTCCAGTGCCCACTAGGCTTGCCGCCAGGAGAGATTTGTTGTCGGGCCTCCACTTCAGCTCTTTGAGATTAGAGAAAAGCTCCGAGAGTGCACCAGTCATTTCCTCGTCCTTTATTTTGTTGCACGCGACAACTTGTAGACTCTGCAAATCATTCCATGAGGTGACTACAGATTCGACACCTCGAGTTGTTAATAATGAGCAGCCTTCTAAGGACAGCAATTTCACTCTCCTGAAAAATAAGCAAGATAACCATTAGTCAAGATAAGTGAGACGACTAGTCAAGATCCTATGGTACATCCAATACAGCAATACATAAATATTAGTTTCCAGAAATATAGGCTGTGGACCAAAATGTAATAATACCTATTATTACTCTATAGGAATGTTCATATGAAAAGCATTTCCACAAGAGGATTTTTTTTATGAAAGAAGATTTCTTGATAAGAAAATACCAAATATCCACACACACAAAAACTAGGACTGCTTTGTACTAGCACTTCCATTAAGCTTCCAGGTAGTTTGAAGTTCAATGAATTTCAGCTGAATAAGGCTCAGTATGCAGTTAATCTATTGTGAAAAAATTACCATGAAAGCAGAAAAAAGTTTGTTACAAACAGTAAAACAGGCAAAAGCTGGTACCGCTGCCTGAATGACAAACACAGCCCAGGCGTGCGTCTAGTTATTACCCATTCATTTCTAATAACCAGATGCACGCTTAGGCTGTGTTTGGGGTTGAGATGGCCCTACCATCTCTTGCCTATTTTATGTTGTGCGTCTGGTTATTAGCCATTCATTTCAGCCCATTAGTTGGAAACTGGTGTCGACCAGTTGGCTAGTGTCACACGGCCCGCTGCGCGCCCAGCCTGCCACCTGCGTTCGAGCCCCAAGCTCTGCAGGTTGTGTGCTTGGTTGTTTCTTCTTAATAAAATTGCCACAGGGACCAGTTCCCGTTGGAGTGTTGGTGTCATTTTGTTTCAGCCCACTAGTTCACTAGCTCCGTATTGCATCCAGAAATCTAGGGTGTGTTTGGTTGAGGAACCAAGTAAAATGGAATGTCATGGTTCCATTCCATTAGAATGGGTCCATTCCATTCCTGCGTTTGGTTGTAGTCAAATGATGGAATGGAATGGTTCCGTTTCACTGTTTGGTTGAAGGGATGGAACGAAAACGAATTTGATTCAGCTCACCTCTCTTGTAAGAATGCTGATATTCTCATTTACTCATGGCAATTTAAAACTTACCTCATATATCAAGAATTCTTTATATACTCATGGCATTAGAACAAGGATGTTGATTTTTATATACTCATGGCAATTTAAACTTATCTCATATATCAAGAATCCTTTGCTGTTGTCATATATCAAGAAGTCAGTTTTCGAGTGTTGCCAAGAATGGAAAATACTCCCATAATATAAGAGGAAATACTTAGTGTCAAAAACGCTCTTAGATTATGGTTGTCCTTATCAAGAAGTCAGTTTTCGGGTGTTGCGAAGAATGGAAAATACTCCCTCTGTCCCATAATATAAGAGGAAATACTTAGTGTCAAAAACGCTCATATATTAGGGACAGAGGGAGTAGAAGATAAGATCATGACAATCACTATGGATAATGGCTCCTCAAATGATAATGCTGCTAAGAGATTGATGGACAAGATCATTGCTAGGAAATTGGCTAAATTTATTCCTAAGTACTTCCATGTTCGCTGCTGTGCACACATTGCCAATTTGATAGTGAATGATGGCATTGCTCCATTGCAAACTTTGATCAATAAGCTTAGGGATACTGTCAAGTATTTGAAAAAAATTCCATCACACATGTCCAAATTATTGACGTTTTGCATGTCTCTAAATATTGAAGTTGGGAAAGGTTTATAGTATATGAACAAATATGTCCAAAATTTACCTCACAGCTCTCTCGAAAAGATGAAAATATGGAAGAAAATCGAAACCAGGATGAAGGTTAGACCGTTAGAAAAGGTTAGAAACAAAATTAATTAAACGCTTTCAGAACTAGAGGCGGAGCTTCTTCTCAATGAACTGCACGCATTAGTCCCTAAAACCAATCCAAATCGGTGAGATCGAGAGCTCCCTGGTTGCAGCAGCTACTCGTCTTCCCTACTGCCAATGCTGCTGGTCTAGTCCTTTGCTTTCTGATGCGTTGGAGCCACTGCTCTGCTACCAGCCAAATCGGCAACAAAATCTGCGCTGCCGCTGCTCTGCTCTCTTTAGGCGTGACGAAGGACTCCGGGTGGAGGTCCACGCCGCTGCTGGACACCATCTCGCAGCCCACCTCGCTGGTACCAGCCGCCGTACCTACTGGCCCGCCGCCAGAGAGGGTGGCACCACCAGAGAGGAAGAGCTGCGGGACTTGCCGGCGCAGGTGACAGATTGAGAGAGGGAGGGAGGCGAGAGGGGTGGCGACGCTGAGATAATGATGGGGTTTGGGCCTTTGGGGTGAGTGAGTCATGGGGAGGGGTGAGATGCAAGAGCCGTTCTGCGTGGTTCCACCAAATCGGAGGTACCGGTGTGTCCGCATATGGATGGAATATGCCGTTCTCTGGAACGAGTGGGTTCTGGTTCCTCTACCCAACCAAACACGAGAACGACTCCTGGGAACGGAACGGACCCGTTACGTTCCGCCTGACGACTCAAACCAAACACACCACTAGGTATGAATGGCACAAGATGCCCTATCCAGGAAACAAGCTAGAATAGTTGACTTGGTAGAATCTATTTGCAGAGTCACGAAAAAGGTACTACACGGCAGACAAGCTGGATATTAAGGCGTTTCCTGGTCAGGGCCGAAATAATTGCACTCGACAAGATGAGGAAATACATTCCATTCTCATAGAGAAACAGTAACATGCCACTTTTAGGAAGCACTTACTCAGATGCCTTGAGGACTAATCAAATGCAAACAATAAATATGTGACAAACAGCAGAACTGCAGAAGAGCGCTAATGGCATAATAATCTCTTCATGTGAGGGCAATTATCTACCAAAACCTACGTAGCTACATTAACATATAATATGCTGGAATGCTTGGCACTTTTCAGCCGTTCTACCACACCATGAAATTGGAAAATTGGCAACCAGTGGTCTGGGACATCATTCAGCAGGCAATTGAAGACGCAAAAGACATCCAAATATTCAGCATATAACAGGTGCAAGATTGGCCATCTGTTGCTTCCTTTCCCCAGGAAAGTCAATTCTATGCTGAAAAAAATTCCATCACACATGTCCAAATTATTGACGATTTGCAAGTCTCTAAATTAGACATCCAAATATTAAGTTGGATGTCTGCAATGGAGCCTAATTTGTGATGCAAATAGAAGTAACTTATACCCTAATCAAATGAAATTATGCAGACAACCAAGTCAGGTTTTACAGTTTACAGGTCACTAGTGCCTGGCCATAACAAATTATTGATGATCTGTGGAACAGCCAGTGAGCTACCTGGACGAGCATTTGATAAATAGTTTCACGATGAGGCTTTTATCAACAGAAGAGAAGACAGTTTACTAAAAGAAACAGCATCACACGCAAAGGTCATTTATGTAGACTAGGTATGTGCCCGTGCGTTGCCATAGGGGCCAAAATAGTATGTGCCCGTGAGTTGCCACAAGGGCGAAAATAGGTATATGCCCATGATGGATCTACTTTATTGGGTTACCAAAGATAAGAGATTAATTGTTGTAGTATTTATTTGTGTACGGGCTGTGAATTTATTGCTATTTATTGGGTTAGCAAACATGTCTGGTCGGTACCAGGTTTTACCATAAATAAAATTCAGAAGGTTGGACGAAGGATTTGACATAAGAGGGAACGGTACTTTCTTTTTAATTACTACATATAAGTAGAGAAAAGATTTCGCTTAAGCACACACCTTCAAATCGGTGCAACCAGCACACTAAATATATCACCTGACGGACATCAACCTTGAATACGTTAACTACATCTACTGTTTTCTTTAAACAACTAACAGCACGAACAGAATATAGAGCAAAAAGATAACTAAAGTACAGTACTTGTAACAAGATAACATACCAAGGGTATAGAACCACAAGTAAGTGTAAAAATTTGCTAGCAAATGCTATCTCAGTATTGGTTGTTAGAACACTCTCACAGACAACCAGAATGCTACTTAACCTCAAGATAGTTACTTATCATTCAATCGTCAAAAAAGCAATGGTCAGTTCAATCATGCAGGGTGGGCCATGTATTGCAAGCATTCTATCCCCTGACACTTAATCAATGTCATAGCATCCGAACGTTAGATACCTAAGGCTCCTTTTATTGGCAGCATGTCATTATCACAGAGCAAACAAAAAGCGTGAATAATTAAACAGTAGAAGGCGCAAACTGTCCCCATTAGAAACAATCATGATAGTCTATTAAGAAACTAGTGCTAATACATTTGAAGAGTCAGATTGGTGGTTACAGTACCTGCATAGGCCAGCCAACGCAAACATGTCGTCTTCAAGGCCCCAACAATTCTGGACCAGCAACTCGCGAGCACCCTCACAGACCAAAAAGAGAGCATGGAGGGCGTGGCGGTCACGTAGCTGGCACCGATGCAATTGCAGGCTCTCGAGCGTGAGGCAGGCGCCAAGATGTTCAGCAGGCCCAGGATCATCATCAATCCTGGCACACCCCTGAAGCCGCAGGGTCTTGAGGTTGCCACAGAAAGCTAGAGCAGCAAGCCACCCGCCGTCCATCCTGTGCTCAGCAATGGTGAGCTCCTCCAGCATCGCACAGCACCGCCCGACAGCTGCAATGCCATCATAACTGCCCTCGCAACCCACAAGCTCCAGCTTAACCAACCGTTTGCAGCCATGGGCGAGGATGGTGAGGCCGATGTCAGTTACCCCGCCATCTTCACTCGTGCCATACAGCGGCGAGGAGGCGGCAACAATGCGGAGGATCTGGAGGTGCGCAAAGGCAGAGACCGGGCGGAGCGCGAGGTCAGTACACCGGTGGAGCTCAAGCTCTTGCAGCGTGGCGCAGCCTCCGGCGATATCCATGAGGCCGGCGGACTCGGACGCTGCTGTGGCCGATAAGCGCCGGAGGTTAGGGAACCTGGCGGCAACGACGGCGAGGCCCCTGTCGAGCACATCGTCGGCGAGGAACCGGCAAGCGCCGAGCGGCGGGTCCGCGGCGGGGTCTAGGGTTAGCGAGACCGCGCCGCAGGTGAGGACGGGGGAGGCCCGAGACGGCGCGGCCGGGGCGGCTATGGAGGCCGGGAACAGGTCGAGGACCGCCAGGTCGGGGAAGCGGTAGGGGAGGCGGTGCGTGACGAAGGCCCAGTCCCGCACCGCGAGGCGGCGGCGCAGGCGGCCGGAGAGGCGCGTCCACCTCTTGCAGACGAGCGAGGCGGAGGCCGTGAGGTGGGGCTCCGGGAGGTAAGCGAGGACGCGGAGGAGGAGCTCGTCGGAGAAGGCTAGGGTTTGGTCGGGTGCGCGGTCCGGCGGCGGGGTCGGCGGGGCCATGGCCGCGGCGGGCGAGTGCGGCGGCTTCCCCGGGAGCAGCCAGAGGTCGGGCCAGCCCTTGGGCCCGTCGCGGTGGAGCCCGCGGCCGGCGCTGAGGGAGTTGCGGTCGGGCTCAGGCATTTCTCGGCGCTATTGTTGCACTTCCTCCGAACGGCGCAGCGCCGGGCCGCCGCATGGCCCGGCTCCCCCGGCCGCGACCGACGGGCCCGCGGCGAGGGCAGCGGCGCTTCGGTTCGAGGCGTCGGGAAACGGCGATTCGGCGGTGCGGTGCGGCGCGGTGGGGGATCTGAGGTTTGGAAAAAAAAAGAGCGATTGCGGTGGAGGGTTTTTGCGTGGGATTTGGAAATCGGAGTTGGCGCTTGAGGCAGGCGCGGGCGGGGGGCGCGGGATAAGCAGGCGGTGCAGATTCCGTTGGGGCTCTGGGCCAGGCAAGTGTGTGGTGGTGGGGAAAAGTTTTTCAAATCCTTTCCTTGTCTCCGTCTGTGAAGTGTGAACCTCTTCCCGTATCTCTCCATCTTCTCCAAGGAAAAAACTGAGCTTTTCTTCTCGTTTGTTCCGTTGCCGAGCTGGTCGATGTAACTAAACTTTATTTAAATTCCCATAAAAAATTATTTAAATTTATAAACTGTTCGTTGTGAAGGACGAGGGAGGGATGGAGCTTGCGAGGAACAACCGGCCTCGTCGCTCGTCGTGGTAGAGTACATTCAGGCCGTGACGGAGGATGTACACATGTACTCACTGTACTGCGGCGGCGTTAGGTTTACGGCGCCTTTTCGTTGCAAAAAAAAAAAAGGTTTACGGCGCCTTTTCCTTTTCTTGGGCGTTAAAGTGGTCGCCTGGTTTTTCCTTAAAGGCTAGTAGATTAACTACTCTAGTACTTCTGCTTCGAACATAAAGTCTGCAGTTGCGGTTGCTCTAGGTCATCGCAGGGTTTGTTTTCTCTTTTCTGCTGCTGTTTCTGTTACGGGAGTAGGGTATTTATTTTTGCAGCGAATTCGGTTACGGAAGCTAGAGGGCAAGAAAGGCCACAACGAGCCAAACAAAGGATGGGCTGGGGTATAACTCTGTTGCACGCATGGATCAACAGTTTGGGACCTTTTTTAACATAGTATGAACGCAGACCCTCGTATATATGCACATACACTCATTTTTCTGAAAGCGCGCATGTGAAGTCGCACACCCTGCCCTATGAACTCTCTTTCGAGAGACTGTGCCGACACATTATCTTGAAATCGATGAAGTCGTCACAGACGCCTTCGTAGTCCTCCCACGAGATCTTGATGTTCTATGCAACATGCGCATACACCTCCGTATAGTCGCACACCCTGCCTTATGAGCATCTTCGAGAGATTAATCCGGCATATTATCTTGAGATAGATGAAATCGCCACAGACGCCTCCATAGTCGACGGAAACGTCTTCCTCCACTGAACGCACATCGTCGGAAGACCTGAAATAAATCTTGAAAAATGTGAGTATCAGTGTCAAGTCTAGGACTTGAACCCTAATGGGTTGTGGATATCACTGTCCTCCTAATCATTCCCTACAACCGGGGTAGGCAAATCTGGGTCACTATACATCTGCGGACGTGTCTAGACGGGCCCACGGAAAATGTTGGGCGGGTCCTCATTTGCCCTCCCATACAACCACACTTTCCATATGTCAATCATATATTCATGCAAATTCATGCACGTGTATCTTATAGCATAAATTCATCACCAATTCAATAAATTGACGATACAAAATAAACAACAACTCAACAAGTCATTACATCCCAAAATAAAAAACAACAACCCATACATAGATAGACGATAGACGATCCCGTAGCAACACCTCGCCGTGGAAGCTGGCGAGGACGTTGACTACGTTACCTTGCCGAAGGCTTCACGTCAGCGGGCCAGCGTATTACTGTATCTCGGGAAAACTGGCTATGACAGCAAGCTCGTCGACAGCGACGGCTTCACGCGTGCCATGTCACAGATTAAGTGGTCCATCCCCAACCCCTCTGGTTCAACCGACGTCTATCTCTTCGACAGCCCCGCCGCTGATCTCCTTCGCCACGCGATCAAGGATTTGCGATCCTTGTACGCCATCGAGCCCATTTTGGTCATTTCTGAAGGACACGTTCTACGATGGCGAGTTGGGATCCTTGATACGTCCATTTTGCATCATGTTTTCTTACTGCTATTATAATATTTTTATGCATAATAATGCTTTATGGAGTAATTCTAATGTCTTTTCTCTCATAATATGCAAGGTTTACACAAAGAGGGAGAATGCCTGCAACTGGAATTCTGAGCCTGAAAAAGCCACGTCAGAGTTACACATTCTGCACATCTACAAATGAGCTGAAAATTTATGGAGAATTATTTTGGAATATATAAAAAATATTGGAGCAAATAACTACCCGAGGGGGCACCTGGTGAGAACAAGACACTAGGAGTGCCAGGCCCCCGAGGCGCGCCCTGGTGGGTTGTGCTCAGCACGACCCACCTCTGGTGCCCATCTTCTGGTATATAGATCATTCTGACCTAGAAAAAATTAGGAGGGGACTTTCGAAACGAAGCGCCGCCGTCTCGAGGCGGAACTTGGGCAGGAGCACTTTTGCCCTCCCGCGGAGCGATTCCGCTGGGGGGAACTTTCCTCCCGGAGGGGGAAATCATCACCATCGTCATCACCTACAACTATCTCATCTTTGGGAGGGCAATCTCCATCAACATCTTCGACAAGACCATCTCCTCTCAAACCCTAGTTCATCTCTTGTGTTCAATCTTTGTACCGGAACCTCAGATTGGTACTTGTGGGTGACTAGTAGTGTTGATTACATCTTGTAGTTGATTACTATATGGTTTATTTGGTGAAAGATTATATATTCAGATCCATTATGCTATTTAATACCCCTCTGGTCTTGAGCATGATTATCATTTATGATTAGTTACTTTCGTTCTTGAGGTCACAGGAGAAGTCATGTTGCAAGTAATCGTGTGAACTTGATATGTGTTTGATATTTTGATGATATGTATGTTGTGATCCCCTTAGTGGTGTCATGTGAACATTGACTACATGTCACTTCACCATATTTGGGCCTAAGGGAATGCATTGTGGAGTAGTTATTAGATGATGGGTTGCTAGAGTGACAGAAGCTTAAACCCTAGTTTATGCGCTACTTCGTAAGGGACCGATTTGGATCCAAAAGTTTAATGTTATGGTTAGATTTTATCTTACTACTTTTCTCGTAGTTGCGGATGCTTGCGAGGGGGTTAATCATAAGTAGGAGGTTTGTTCAAGTAAGAACAACATCTAAGCACTGGTCCACCCACATATCAAATTATCAAAGTAGCAAACACGAATCAAACCAACATGATGAAAGTGATATGGTGAAATTCCCGTGTACCCTCAAGAATGCTTTGCTTATCATAAGAGACCGTTTTGGTCTGTCCTTTGCCAAAAAAGGATTGGGCTACCTTACTGCACTTTATTTACCGTTACCGTTACTTGCTCATTGCAAATTATCTTGTTATCAAACTACCTGTTACCGAATATTTCAGTGCTTGCAGAAAATACCTTGCTGAAAACCACCATTTCCTTCTGCTCCTCGTTGGGTTTGACACTCTTACTTATCAAAAGGACTACGACTGATCCCTATACTTGTGGGTCATCAAGGCTCTTTTCTGGCGCCATTGCCGGGGAGTGAAGCGCTCTTAGTAAGTGGAAATTGGTAAGGAAAAATTTATACTACATGCTAAAATTTATTGTCACTTGTTACTACGGAGAACCATCCTTTGAGGGGTTTGTTCGGGGTATCTTCACCTCGACCGGAAGCACAAGGACTACGATTGATCCCCTATACTTGTGGGTCATCAAGGATCTTTTCTGGCGCCATTGCCGGGAGTGAAGCGCTCTTGTTAAGTGGAAATTGGTAAGGAAAAATTTATACTACATGCTGAAATTTATTGTCACTTGTTACTATGGAGAACCATCCTTTGAGGAGTTTATTCGAGGTATCTTCACCTTGACCGGAAGCACAATTAGTTGCCCCTCAACCTACTGCACCTACTGGAAATATTGGTTATGAAATTCCTTCGGGTATGATAGAACAACTGCTAGCTATTCCTTATACTGGAGATGGAAATGAACATCCTGATATGCACTTGATATATGTAGAAGCAATTTGTGGATTATTTAAGCTTGCAGGTTTATCCGGAGATGAAGCTAAGAAGAAGATTTTCCCTTTATCTTTGAAGGTAAAAGCATTGACATGGTATAGGCTATGCGATGATATTGGATCTTGGAACCGGAATCGATTGAAATTGGAATTTCACCAAAAAAATTATCCTATGCATCTAGTTCATCGTGATCGGAATTATATATATAATTTTTGGCCTCGTGAAGGAGAAAGTATTGCTCTAGCTTGGGGGAGCCTCAAGTCAATGTTATATTCATGCCCCAATCATGAGCTCTATAGAGAAATTATTATTCATAATTTTTATGCTCAGCTTTCTCATGATGATCGATCCATGCTTGATACTTCTTGTACTTGTTCTTTTATGAAGAAGACTATTGAATTCAGGTGGGATCTTTTAGAAAGAATTTAATGCAACTCTAAAGATTAAGAACTCGATGAAGGTAAAGAGTCAGGTATTAAGCTTGAGTTTGATTGTGTTAAATCTTTTATGAATACTGATGTTTTTCACAAGTTTAGCACTAAATATGGACTTGGCTCTGAGATAGTAGCCTCCTTTTGTGAATCATCTGCTACGCATGTTGATCTCCCTAAAGAGAAGTGGTTTAAATATCACCCCCTATTAAAGAAGAAATTAAAGAATCGGCCGCAGTTAAAGATGAAACTATTATTTATAATGTTGATCCAGTTGTGCCTACTGCTTATATTGAAAAACCACCTTTCCCTATTAGGATAAAGGAACATGCTAAGGTTTCAATTATGGTTCATAAAAGTAATATTAAAGCACCTAAACCTGCTGAACAAATTAAAGTAGAACCTAGTGTTGCTATGGTTAAAGATCTCCTGGTAGAAAATATTGATGGGCATGTTATTTACTTCTGCGATGAAGCTGCAAGAATTGCCAAACCCGGTGAAAAAGATAAACATAGACCTGTTGTTGGCATACCTATTATCTCAGTTAAAATAGGATATCATTGTTATCATGTTTTATGTGACTTAGGTGCTAGCGTGAGTGTTATTCCTTTTACCTTATACCAAGAAATTATGAATGATACAACACCCGCTGAAATAGAAGACATAGATGTTACTATTAAACTTGCTAACCGAGACACCATTACACCATTTGGGATTGTTAGAGATGTTGAAGTCTTGTGTGGGAAAATAAAATACCCCACTGATTTTCTAGTTCTTGGTTCCCCACAAGATGACTTTTGTCCCATTATCTTTGGTAGACCTTTCTTGAACACCGTTAATGCTACAATAGATTGTGAAAACAAATTATCGGTGTTAGCTTTGGTGATGAGTCTCATGAGTTTAATTTCTCCAAGTTGAGTAGACAGCCTCATAAGAAAGAACTACTTGGTAAGGTTGAAATAATTGGTCTTGTTTCTATTGTTGTGTGTCCTACTGATCCACTAGAACGATATTTGTTAGACCATGAAAATGATATGCATATGCATGAAAGAAATGAAATAGATAAAATTTTCTTTGAACAATGACCTCTGCTCAAACACAATTTGCCTATTGAAACTCTAGGAGGTTGTCGTGGATTTGTCACGGCAGATGTCCTAGTGAAAGGACTTAGTCGTGAGGCCAACGCATCTATGTGGTAGCTTGAGAGGGGTTGATCGGAATCGAGAGACGCGAGGCGGATCAACACACAAGACAAGGATTTAGACAGCTCCGGGCCCCGGGAAACATCATCCGGTAACAACCCTACATGTTGTTTGTGGCTAGATCTCATTATGCTCATGAGGGAGTCGTCATCTCTCCGGCTCTCCTAGTTGTGTCTAGACTTAACCATTATTCAACTCTTCCCTCTTGGGGTGCCCTGCCCCTCCTTATATAAGTTGAAGGGGTGGTTTACATGTAGAGTCCAACTCGGAATAAGACTTAAACTATTCTGATTTCTCATCACGGGCTTCTCTCCATGGGCTTCTTAAGGTCTTGGGCTTCTTACAATCCGGCTTACAATCTAGCTTACAGTCTGGCTTACAATCTGACTTACCATCTAGCTTACCATCTGGCTTAACATCTTAAACAATCTGTCGGCTTAAACATCTTAAACATCTGCCGGCTTAAATGTAACGCCCTCGATGCGGCTATATCTCCCATGTGTCGAAGCACGACTTAGAGGCATAACCGCATTGAAAGCAATGTCGCAAGTGAGGTAATCTTCACACAACCCATGTAATACATAAGGGAAAAAGATACATAGTTGGCTTACAATCGCCACTTCACACAATTACATGAATAAGGCATTACATCATCCAGATACAATCAAGGTCCGACTACGGAACCAAAATAAAAGAAGAATACCCCAAATGCTACACAGATCCCCGATCGACCCCAACTGGGCTCCACTACTGATCAACTAGAATGAAACAACACAAAGGACAATATCTTCATCGAGCTCCTCCTTGAGCTTGGTTGCATCATCTGCACGATATCATCGGCACCTGCAAGCTGGTTTTGGAAGTATCTGTGAGTCATGGGGACTCAGCAATCTCACACACTCGCGATCAAGACTATTTAAGCTTCTGGGTAAGGTAAAGGTATGAGGTGGAGCTACAGCAAGCGACTAGCATATATGGTGGCCAATATACGCAAATGAGAGCGAGAAGAAAAGGCAAAGCACGGTCGAAAAAGTATGATCAAGAAGTGATCCTAGAACAACCTACGTCAAGCATAACTCCAACACCGTGTTCACTTCCCGGACTTCGCCGAGAAGAGACCATCACGGTTACACACGCGATTGATTCATTTTAATTAAGGTCAACTTTAGGTTTTCTACAACCGGACGTTAACAAATTCCCATCTGCCCATAACCGCGGGCACGGCTTTCGAAAGTTCAATCCCTGCAGGGGTGTCCCAACTTAGCCCATCACAAGTGTAGGATCTAGAAGTAGATGTGTCTAG
>NC_041390.1:475868538-475913842 GCF_002162155.2 Triticum dicoccoides | reverse complement strand
ACACTTAATGCTAAAGTTGCAATTTTTAAGCTTTTTGGTTTAAGTGGAGTTTAGGCACAATTTCAACACGCACAATACATATCAAGCAAGCATGGAAAGAGTATATGAGCAGCGGAATGTAAAGCATGCAACTTGCAAGAATGTAAAGGGAAGGGTTTGGAGAGATCAAACGCAATTTGAGACACGGATGTTTTTCCCGTGGTTCGGATAGGTGGTGCTATCCTACATCCACGTTGATGGAGACTTCAACCCACAAAGGGTAACGGTTGCGAGAGTCCACACAGGGCTCCACCCACAAAAGGTAATGGTTGCGCGAGTCCACACAGGGCTCCACCCACGAAGGGTCCACGAAGAAGCAACCACCCACAAAGGGTCCACGAAGAAGCAACCTTGTCTATCCCACCATGGCCATCGCCCACACAGGACTTGCCTCACTAGCGGTAGATCTTCACGAAGTAGGCGATCTCCTTGCCCTTACAAACTCCTTGGTTCAACTCCACAATCTTGTCGGAGGCTTCCAAGTGACATCTAGCCAATCTAGGAGACACCACTCTCCAAGAAGTAACAAATGGTGTGTAGGTAATGAACTCCTTGCTCTTGTGCTTCAAATGATAGTCTCCCCAACACTCAACTCTCTCTCATAGGATTTGGATTTGGTGGAAAGAAGATGTGAGTGGAAAGCAACTTGGGAAGGCTAGAGATCAAGATTCATATGGTAGGAATGGAACATCTTGGTCTCAACACATGAGTAGGTGGTTCTCTCTCAGAACATATGAGTTGGAATGGTGTATGTGTTCTGATGGCTCTCTCTTCGAATGAAGAGGAGGTGGAGGGGTATATATAGCCTCCACACAAAATCCAACCGTTACACAGTTTTCCAATCTCGGTGGGACCGAATCAACAAACTCGGTCGGACCAAAAATGTAAACCTAGTGACCGTTAGAGATTTTCGGTGGGACTGACATGCAACTCGGTGGGACCGATATGGTTAGGGTTTGGGCATAACGTAATCTTGGTGAGACCGATTACACAAACTCGGTGAGACCGAATTTGATAATTAGCTAACCAGAGAGTTGGTCAGGCAAACTCGGTGGGACCGATTTGCTCTTTCGGTGAGACCGAAAAGTTACAAAAAGGAAACACTGAATTTACATTGCAATCTCGGTGGGACCGATTGCATATCTCGATGGGACCGAGAATATTGCAATAGGTAACAGAGAGTTTGCAATCCCATCTCGGTGAGACCGATATCCCTATCGGTAGAACCGAATTGCTAGGGTTTGGCAGTGGCTTATGACAAGTGAAACTCGGTGGCGCCGGATAGGAAGAATCGGTAGGACCGAGTTTGGCTTAGGGTTTAGGTCATATGTGGAAGTGGGAAAGTAGCTGAGGGTTTTGGAGCATATCACTAAGCACATGAAGCAAGAGGCTCATTAAGCAACACCTCATCCCTCCTTGACAGTATTGGCTTTTCCTAAAGACTCAATGTGATCTTGGATCACTAAAATATAAAATGAAGAGTCTTGAGCTTTAAGCTTTAGCCAATCCTTTGTCCTTAGCATCTTGAAGGAGTTCCCACAACCTTTAGTCCATGCCACTCCATTGTTGAACTTATCTGAAACATGCTAGATCGAAATGTTAGTCCAACAAGAGATATGTTGTCATCAATTATCAAAACCACCTAGAGAGCACTTGTGCTTTCAATCTCCCCCTTTTTGGTAATTGATGGCAACATACATCAAAGCTTTAGATAAAGATATAAAGAACAGCAAGTAAAGCTTTGGAAGGACATGTAACAAGCATAGGCTCCCCCTACATGTATGCACTCATGTAAATATGAAATATAGAGGCATGTGAGAGCATAACCATGATAGAGTAGGCAATGTGTTACATGTATCTTGGCCATATGCATCAGAGCAAAAGATTATCAAGGAAAATACCTTCATGCTCATGAGTCCTTCTTGCAAACAGTATGTACATAAGCAAGAACTCCTCATACTCATGATTTTGATGCATATACTTACCTTGTGGTCTTGAGTTGGCTTAGGATGAAATGAACCTGCACAAACAAAGTTAGATAACACAGGTACATCCACTAGCCAGAGCAAACAGAAGAAACCACAAGAATACCAAGACTGGGATGACATGTAGAGAGTGAGTACAAGGTACCACATTGAATTCAACATGTCCCCAAGAATAAAGATATGCAATGAATTTGACTGATTTCTTTCCCTTAGGTGTCTTGCTCCCCCTGAATCATACATGGGATATTGGGAGAAGATAGGAAACAAAAAATCAGAACTGAAAGATATGAATAGAACTTAATTCAAATGAGTTCATATGAACATGTCTTTCCCCCAAAAAGACATGTGGCATCTCTCCTCTTGAACATCAAGCATCTGGGATCCTTGAGTATTCTCTCCCCCTTGGAGATTTCTTTCTCCCCCTTAATATATGGGATCCTTGAGTATTCTCTCCCCCTTAGTACTTTCTCTCCTTTGTAGGTGATAAGCTTTTGATGTGATCTCTCTCTCCCTGATGATAAGCTTTGATGTGATCTCTCTCTCCCCCTTTGACATCAATTTCCAAGAAGGTTTTTCCTGGAATCCGTCGAATAGGTTTGGTCCTTGAGATTCAGTACAAAGCAGGGAATAAAACTGTGATGCTTATAGAGGACAAGATTCATTGAGTGGAGCTGGATCAGAAGAAATTAGAACATGTGGCAAACTATTTTTCCTATTGCGAAATTGGTGGCACCGAGTGGCATGTTTCGGTAGTACCGAAGGGATTCGGTTGGACCGAAAATGGCAATTTGGTGAAACCAAGTTCATCACAGAGAAAAACACCGGTCACCTCAGCTCACTAGTCAAGTAAGATCTCACAAATATTTGCAAGGAATTCGATGCAGAAATATGCAGAAAAAACCAAAAAAAATTGAAAGTTTCTAGATGAAGTTTTTTTTGTTTGAAAAAGAAGGAAACAAATATGCAAGGGACAAATGCAATAACTCAAAAAAGAACACAAGAGAACTTCACCTAGAATTGGGCGGTGACATAGTCACCTATGTTAGAGTATATTGACTTAGGAGTCAAGTGAGGACACTTGATCGTAGGTCATACTCATCGTTTTAAGCTCAAAATGGGGTTACCATTTTTTGTTTAAGCATCTTGATGTATTCTCACCTTGTTAAGTTGCTTTGACTCATGTCTTGGAGTAAAGCTTCTCTAAGATGGAATAACATGGTGGTGGTGTGGTTCTTGCTCATGTAGTTGAACTTGTGTGGGTGCTCAAGGTTGATGTAGCTCATCAAGAGTTGGGAGCACCACTTGGAGTTTGAGTTCATCTACCTACATGGGTTAGTTCTTGCAAGGAAGAGCACTTGTGTATCCAAAAATGACAATCATGAATTTGTCAAAGGATATGTTTGAATGGTTTTGTGCTTCCTTGTCTTCAACCACTATTATGTAGAGTCTTGGTCTTGTAGAGATTGCTCAAGATGTGAGTGAGTCGCAATCTCATGGAATTAGATTCAACCAAGCACCTACATGGGTTAGGCAACATGCAAGGTGCAAATATATCCAAGACAAGATAGTTATTATAAGAGATATATCATGGATTAGTCATAAGCTCATGTCTTGCATGTATCCAATGGGGTTTCTACTCCAAGTTCGAAGCATAAATGATGTTCAATTCTCCTCTCAACCTGCAAAACACTTTCTCATCAAGTGGTTTGGTGAATATATCCGCTAATTGCTTGTCGGTGCGAACATGCTTAAGATTGATGTCACCCTTAGCAACATGATCTCGAATGAAATGATGACGAACTTCAATATGCTTAGTTCGAGAATGTTGTACAGGATTATGACCAATTTTGATAGCACTTTCATTGTCACAAAGCAGTGGAACATGTTTCACATAAATCCCATAATCTTTAAGAGTTTGGGTCATCCAAAGTAACTGAGCACAACATGAACTAGCGACAATGTATTCCGCTTCGGCGGTGGATAAGGATACCGAGTTTTGTTTCTTGGAAGACCAAGGCACAAGAGATCTACCAAGAAATTGACAAGTACCCGAAGTGGACTTTCTATCAACCTTGTCTCCGGCATAATCCGAGTCAGAATAGCCAACAAGATCAAAAGAAGACCTCTTAGGATACCAAATGCCAAAATTTGGTGTATGGATTAAATATCTCACTATCCTTTTCACAGCCTTAAGATGACAATCTTTAGGAGCAGTTTGATATCGTGCACACATGCACACACTTAGCATAATATCGGGACGTGAAGCACATAGGTATAACAATGAACCAATCATAGAGCGATAAACCTTTTGACCAACCAGTTCACCATCTTTGGTTAAATCATTATGTCCACTAGTAGGCATGGGTGTAGACATACCTTTGCATTCTTGCATATTGAACTTCTTGAATAAGTCCTTGGTGTACTTTGTTTGAGAGACAAATGTACCTTCCTTAGTTTGCTTGATTTGCAACCCGAGAAAGAATTTGAGTTCACTCATCATAGACATCTCAAACTTCTCTGACATTAGCTTTCCAAACTTTTCACTAAAGAGAGGGTTAGTTGAACCAAATATGATATCATCAACATAAATTTGGCATACAAATAGTTCTCCATTAACCCTTTTAGTAAAAAGAGTAGAATCAATTTTCCCAATTTCAAAACCACTTGTAGTAAGGAACTTGGTCAAGCATTTATACCATGCTCTAGGAGCTTGTTTAAGACCATAAAGAGCTTTGTGAAGTTTGTAAACATGATTTGGTTTCTTAGGATTGATAAAGCCGGGAGGTTGTTTGACATAAACTTCCTCCTCTATTTCACCATTTAGAAAAGCACTTTTAATGTCCATTTGGTACAAGGTGATATTATGGTGATTAACATAGGCAAGTAAGATGCGAATGGACTCAAGTCTAGCAACGGGAGCATACGTCTCACCATAGTCCATACCTTCGACTTGTGTGTACCCTTGGGCGACGAGACGTGCTTTGTTGCGAACCACTTGTCCATCTTCATCTTGCTTGTTGCGGAACACCCATTTGGTACCAATGATGTTGTGGTTGTTGTCAGGCTTCTCGACCAATGTCCAAACTTGGTTTCTCTCAAAATTATGTAGCTCTTCATGCATAGCGTTTATCCAATCCGGATCTTCCAATGCTTCTTCAACCTTCATAGGTTCAATGCTAGAGATGAATGAATAGTTTTCACAAAAGTTAGCTAAACGAGTTTTTGAGCGAGTGATTCTCCCGGTTTGTATATCATTGAGGATTTGCTCGACGGGATGATCTTTGGCAATTCTTGCTCAAACTCGTGAGAGCTTTTGCTTGGGTCTTCGTTGAACATCTTCTTCATCTTGTTCTTCTTCTTGGCCTTCTTCATTGTTGACGTCGTCGTTCTCTTGTCGTGGTGGAGAAGGAGGTTGTTGATGTTCATCTTGACGCACTTCCTCGTTTTCTTCATCTTGATGTGTCCCACTTGTGGATGCTTCCGTGTCGATTCTTGGTTCACCTTGTCGTGAAGTAGAAGCTTCCACTTGGACGGATGAAGTACTCTCCTTCACCTCCGTTGGACGAATTTTGCCAATGGACAAGTCTTGAATTGCTTCTGAAGGGTCTTTGTCTCCTACATCAATTGGCAATTGCTCTACTTGCGAGCCATTAGATTCATCAAACTTCACATCTACCATCTCTTCAACCTTTCGGGTGAAATTGTTGTAGACACGGTAAGTGTGAGAGTTTGAGCCATAACCAAGTAGAAAACCTTCATGAGATTTAGGAGCAAACTTTGAACGATGATGCTTATCAAGAATGTAGCACTTTGAGCCGAATACTCGAAAGTATCCAACTTGGGGTTTGTTATCGGTGAGAAGCTCGTATGCCGTCTTGCCGAGTAGCTTGTGAAGATATAAGCGATTTGTTGCGTGACAAGCTGTCTCAACCGCTTCTACCCAAAAGTGCTTTGGCGTCTTGTATTCATCAAGCATCATTCTTGCCATTTCGATGAGAGTCCGGTTCTTCCTCTCAACAACTCCATTTTGTTGAGGTGTGTACGTAGCCGAGAACTCGTGTGAAATCCCTTCTTCATCAAGAAAGGTGTCCACACTTGCGTTCTTGAACTCCGTTCCGTTGTCACTCCGAACCTTCTTGATCTTCACATCAAACTGATTTTGGGCCTTCCTAGCGAAGTTTCTGAAGATCTTCTGGACCTGCGACTTGTCATTAAGAAAGAACACCCACGTAAATCTTGAAAAATCATCAACTATAACTAGACCAAAGGAATTTCCACCGAGACTCTTGTAGGCGTTGGGACCAAAAAGATCCATGTGAAGTAGCTCGAGTGGCCTCCTTGTGGTCATGATGTTCTTCACGGGATGTCTTCCTCCAACCTGTTTACCTGCTTGACAAGCACTGCAAAGTCTATCCTTATCAAATATGACATCGTTGACTCCAAGGATATGATTTCCTTTAATAAGCTTGTCAAGGTTTCTCATGCCAACGTGACCTAGTCGTCTATGCCACAACCAACCTTTTGAGGATTTAGCAACAAAGCAAGTTTTAGGTTGTGCCTTTTTAGAAAAATCGACAATGTAAAGATCACCTCTACGCATACCCATAAAGACCATTTTATGATTGTCTCGATGAAATACTTGGCAATCTACCTCAGTAAATAGGACATTCAAACCGAAATCAGCAAGTCTAGATACTGAAAGTAAGTTGTAGCCAAGAGATTCAACGAGCATGACATTTTGAATGGAACTATCATGTGAGATGGCCACCTTACCAAGGCCAACCACTTTACCCTTTGAATTATCACCAAAGGTGACATATTTTCGAGGGCCGTCATTTTCAGCAAGCTCACGAAACATCTCTTCATCTTCGGTCATATGATCAGTACATCCACTATCAAGAACCCATTCCTTTCCTCCTGATTCATATCCCCTAAGATTTGCCATAAGACCAAAATGTCTCATTGCATCATCAAGATCGAAGTCACTATCATCATCATCATAATATTCATGTTCATCATGATCTTGTGACTCATCATTTCCTAGAGAGGGTAATTCATTAGATAAATGATCATCAAAGTGGTCACTTTTATGAATTCTTATAGCTTTGAATATGATATCATTAATGATTCCAACATCTCCTTTAGCATGCTTAAGATTGGTAAGTTCGAATAGACATTTACCAAAACTAGGATCACTAGAATTCATCTTACTCAAGGCAATAGATTTATGGAAAACTTCATCCAAAGTTTTCAAGGAATGATCGGGAAATCGTTCCTCAAGAAATTTCCATATAGTATAGGCACAACTTTGAGTAGGCAAACTAGCAATCAAGTTTTTGGGCAATCCTCTAATGATGAGCTCAATAGTTCTAAGATTGCGAATCATGTCAATATCTTCATCTAGGGTAGGATGCAAAGGATCAATATGAAGAGCACAAGGGCTAGCAATATACTTGTTCAAACGATATTGATTGAAGATTACAAGCATCTCATTTTTCCACTCATGAAAATACTTTCCATCAAGAATAGGCGCTCTATGTCTAAGACTCCCTAGAGTAGACACATCCATCTTCCTCCAATGGTGATTAAACCAAGGCAATGGAGACCAATGCTCTGATACCACTTGTAGGATCTAGAAGTAGATGTGTCTAGAGGGGGGGGGGGTAGACACTTAATGCTAAAGTTGCAATTTTTAAGCTTTTTGGTTTAAGTGGAGTTTAGGCACAATTTCAACACGCACAATACATATCAAGCAAGCATGCAAAGAGTATATGAGCAGCGGAATGTAAAGCATGCAACTTGTAAGAATGTAAAGGGAAGGGTTTGGAGAGATCAAACGCAATTTGAGACACGGATGTTTTTCCCGTGGTTCGGATAGGTGGTGCTATCCTACATCCACGTTGATGGAGACTTCAACCCACAAAGGGTAACGGTTGCGAGAGTCCACACAGGGCTCCACCCACAAAGGGTAATGGTTGCGCGAGTCCACACAGGGCTCCACCCACGAAGGGTCCACGAAGAAGCAACCACCCACAAA
This sequence comes from Triticum dicoccoides, assembly GCF_002162155.2. Lineage (NCBI taxonomy): Eukaryota > Viridiplantae > Streptophyta > Magnoliopsida > Poales > Poaceae > Triticum > Triticum dicoccoides. The sequence continues at coordinate 475,905,781 of NC_041390.1, read as the reverse complement.
GGGTCCACGAAGAAGCAACCTTGTCTATCCCACCATGGCCATCGCCCACACAGGACTTGCCTCACTAGCGGTAGATCTTCACGAAGTAGGCGATCTCCTTGCCCTTACAAACTCCTTGGTTCAACTCCACAATCTTGTCGGAGGCTTCCAAGTGACACCTAGCCAATCTAGGAGACACCACTCTCCAAGAAGTAACAAATGGTGTGTAGGTAATGAACTCCTTGCTCTTGTGCTTCAAATGATAGTCTCCCCAACACTCAACTCTCTCTCATAGGATTTGGATTTGGTGGAAAGAAGATGTGAGTGGAAAGCAACTTGGGAAGGCTAGAGATCAAGATTCATATGGTAGGAATGGAATATCTTGGTCTCAACACATGAGTAGGTGGTTCTCTCTCGGAACATATGAGTTGGAATGGTGTATATGTTCTGATGGCTCTCTCTTCGAATGAAGAGGAGGTGGAGGGGTATATATAGCCTCCACACAAAATCCAACCGTTACACAGTTTTCTAATCTCGGTGGGACCGAATCAACAAACTCGGTCGGACCGAAAATGTAAACCTAGTGACCGTTAGAGATTTTCGGTGGGACTGACATGCAACTCGGTGGGACCGATATGGTTAGGGTTTGGCCATAACGTAATCTCGGTGAGACCGGTTACACAAACTCGGTGAGACCGAATTTGGTAATTAGCTAACCAGAGAGTTGGTCAGGCAAACTCGGTGGGACCGATTTGCTCTTTCGGTGAGACCGAAAAGTTACAAAAAGGAAACACTGAATTTACATTGCAATCTCGGTGGGACCGATTGCATATCTCGGTGGGACCGAGAATATTGCAATAGGTAACAGAGGGTTTGCAATCCCATCTCGGTGAGACCGATATCCCTATCGGTAGAACCGAATTGCTAGGGTTTGGCAGTGGCTTATGACAAGTGAAACTCGGTGGCGCCGGATAGGAAGAATTGGTAGGACCGAGTTTGCCTTAGGGTTTAGGTCATATGTGGAAGTGGGAAAGTAGCTGAGGGTTTTGGAGCATATCACTAAGCACATGAAGCAAGAGGCTCATTAAGCAACACCTCATCCCTCCTTGATAGTATTGGCTTTTCCTAAAGACTCAATGTGATCTTGGATCACTAAAATATAAAATGAAGAGTCTTGAGCTTTAAGCTTTAGCCAATCCTTTGTCCTTAGCATCTTGAAGGAGTTCCCGCAACCTTTAGTCCATGCCACTCCATTGTTGAACTTATCTGAAACATGCTAGATCGAAATGTTAGTCCAACAAGAGATATGTTGTCATCAATTATCAAAACCACCTAGGGAGCACTTGTGCTTTCAATCTCCCCCTTTTTGGTAATTGATGGCAACATACATCAAAGCTTTAGATAAAGATATAAAGAACAACAAGTAAAGCTTTGGAAGGACATGTAACAAGCATAGGCTCCCCCTACATGTATGCACTCATGTAAATATGAAATATAGAGGCATGTGAGAGCATAACCATGACAGAGTAGGCAATGTGTTACATGTATCTTGGCCATATGCATCAGAGCAAAAGATTATCAAGGAAAATACCTTCATGCTCATGAGTCCTTCTTGCAAACAGTATGTACATAAGCAAGAACTCCTCATACTCATGATTTTGATGCATATACTTACCTTGTGGTCTTGAGTTGGCTTAGGATGAAATGAACCTGCACAAACAAAGTTAGATAACACAGGTACATCCACTAGCCAGAGCAAACAGAAGAAACCACAAGAATACCAAGACTGGGATGACATGTAGAGAGTGAGTACAAGGTACCACATTGAATTCAACATGTCCCCAAGAATAAAGATATGCAATGAATTTGACTGATTTCTTTCCCTTAGGTGTCTTGCTCCCCCTGAATCATACATGGGATATTGGGAGAAGATAGGAAACAAAAAATCAGAGCTGAAAGATATGAATAGAACTTAATTCAAATGAGTTCATATGAACATGTCTTTCCCCCCAAAAAGACATGTGGCATCTCTCCTCTTGAACATCAAGCATCTGGGATCCTTGAGTATTCTCTCCCCCTTGGAGATTTCTTTCTCCCCCTTAATATATGGGATCCTTGAGTATTCTCTCCCCCTTAGTACTTTCTCTCCTTTGTAGGTGATAAGCTTTTGATGTGATCTCTCTCTCCCTGATGATAAGCTTTGATGTGATCTCTCTCTCCCCCTTTGACATCAATTTCCAAGAAGGTTTTTCCTGGAATCCGTCGAATAGGTTTGGTCCTTGAGATTCAGTACAAAGCAGGGAATAAAACTGTGATGCTTATAGATGACAAGATTCATTGAGTGGAGCTGGATCAGAAGAAATTAGAACATGTGGCAAACTGTTTTTCCTATTGCGAAATTGGTGGCACCGAGTGGCATGTTTCGGTAGTACCGAAGGGATTCGGTTGGACCGAAAATGGCAATTTGGTGAAACCGAGTTCATCACAGAGAAAAACACCGGTCACCTCAGCTCACTAGTCAAGTAAGATCTCACAAATATTTGCAAGGAATTTGATGCAGAAATATGCAGAACAAACCAAAAAAAATGAAAGTTTCTAGATGAAGTTTTTTTTGTTTGAAAAAGAAGGAAACAAATATGCAAGGGACAAATGCAATAACTCAGAAAAGAACACAAGAGAACTTCACCTAGAATTGGGCGGTGACATAGTAACCTATGTTAGAGTATATTGACTTAGGAGTCAAGTGAGGACACTTGATCGTAGGTCATACTCACCGTTTTAAGCTCAAAATGGGGTTACCATTTTTCGTTTAAGCATCTTGATGTATTCTCACCTTGTTAAGTTGCTTTGACTCATGTCTTGGAGTAAAGCTTCTCTAAGATGGAATAACATACCTTGGGTGGTGGTGTGGTTCTTGCTCATGTAGTTGAACTTGTGTGGGTGCTCAAGGTTGATGTAGCTCATCAAGAGTTGGGAGCACCACTTGGAGTTTGAGTTCATCTACCTACATGGGTTAGTTCTTGCAAGGAAGAGCACTTGTGTATCCAAAAATGACAATCATGAATTTGTCAAAGGATATGTTTGAAATGTTTTATGCTTCCTTGTCTTCAACCACTATTGTGTAGAGTCTTGGTCTTGTAGAGATTGCTCAAGATGTGAGTGAGTCGCAATCTCATGGAATTAGATTCAACCAAGCACCTACATGGGTTAGGCAACATGCAAGGTGCAAATATATCCAAGACAAGATAGTTATTATAAGAGATATATCATGGATTAGTCATAAGCTCATGTCTTGCATGTATCCAATGGAGTTTCTACTCCAAGTTTGGACAACAATGAACAACAATTCCAGAAACTCCTCATATGCATATATTAGGTTTGGTACTGTTCTGCCCTAAACATAATTTTAGAGTTGTTAAACATGCAAAATGATGCCACGATGTTAAACTAGCCATTTTTCTACCCCATTTACATATAAAGTTTATTAAAATCGGAGCTATGGTTATTTAGTTACGAAATAAATCATTTTAGCAAGTTAATTAAGCAAGTTTAAACAAACAGCATCTTAAGCATTTTAAACATAGATGAAAGTTGCATATTATTAAACTAGATGAAATTCTAAGCAAGTTTCATATATAAAGTTTTTACATATGATGCATGGTTGGAGAGTTATTATATGCATGATCATGAAGGGGTTTTCTGCAAAAATGTTTTACTGGAGTAACAGCTAAATTCCCAGATCTGAAAAAAAACACAGCAGGCTGAAACTGGGCGCTCACCATGGGCCAAGCCCAGTTAGTGAGGGAGGTTGGCGGCGGCCTCATGGGCAGGCCGGCTTAGGCGCGCATCTGGCCTCACCATGGGCCTCGGCCCACTCGGTGGAGGAGGGAGGCCGGTAGGTCACGCAGCTGGGCCTCGCTGGAGACACTAGGCCGGCGTGGTGGAGCGGTTCATGTAGGCGAAGGAAAAGGGCGGTCAACGCAGCTAGGCAGGGGCGTCCTCTTCCCTGGTTCAAAAGAACAAAGGCAGGGCAGGGCTCGGCGCTGCTGGTAGTTGCCGAAGACGAAGAGGGAAACGAGCCCGGCATGGAGCGCCGGCGAGATGCAGGCGAGGGAGTCAAGCAGCGCTGCTGCCGGCGGGCTTGGGGTGACGCGGACGAGCAGGACGGAGAGAAGGCAGGGGCGCTGGGGATGCAAGGAGCAGCAGCAGGCAAGGACGGCTCCGAGATCTTGACGGGGCGGTGGAGCCGCGAGTCGACGGCGCGAGGAGGGCCCGGGAATGACGGGATCCGAAGGAACGGTGACTTGGCGGAGGCCGGCCAGATCTGGCTTGGTCTATGGCGGCTTGAGGCACCGGCGTGGGAAGAAACTCAACGAGGCCATGGCGCTGCAGATGGATGGGTTCGGCGTTGCTGCGGGGAGCTCCTCTCCCGTATGGAGCAATGGGTGGACTTGGCAGCAGGTGCTCCGGCGAGGAACTTGGCGGGGCGACGGATCCTGCAAGGACGCGGCTTGGGAAACCCCGGCGTGGGCGAGGCGAACTGGAGACCGGCGAGGATGGTCCCTGGTGTTCCTGTTACAGAGAGCGGAAGAGTGAGAGATGGAGAGGGAGAAATGGAGGGAGAAGAAAACAGGCGATGAAGAGGAGCGACGGGGAACGCTTGACCTGGCGGGGGGATTGGCAAGGCTCATCGGTGGTGAGAGCTTCGATGGCCGGGGCTCCTCTCCTGTTGGGCTCGAGCGAGGCAACAAGGAGGAGGCAGATGCGAGGCCTCCTGTTCGTCTGCTGCGGCCGGAAGGACGAGGACAAAGACACGCAAGGTGGAGCTCGGGCGCGCTGGATCAGGGAAAAGGAGGAGGTTGGAGATGATTTGGATCGGGAGGAGGGTGGCTCTAGTTGGCTGGGCGATGGGATCGAGGGAGATTGAGTGAGGGGATCCCGAGAGGATTAGTGGCGGCGGCCGAGAGGGATGGATGGGACAACTCTCCTAATTTCTAGGGTTTTTCCAAATAGACTAGGAGTGGAGTATATATATACCTCACAGACTAGGTTAGGGGCTACCTCGTCCGTACGATCGCAATCGGACGATTGCGGATAAAATAGCTAGGGAGCCCAATTAACAAAACGGAGATGTTTTGTAGATGTTTGGGGATGATCCGGACCCAACGGTGACGACTGCCCGGGTTGGGTCCGGGACAGTTTCGGACGTGCGCGAGGGGGCTACGGGCTGACGAGAGAGGTTAGGTTGGGCCTGGCGGTAGGTAGTGGGCTATGTAGACGGTCTCGAGCTGAGAGAAGAGAAGAGAGGGAAAGCCCGGCAACAGTTTTCGAAGACCGAAAATGTCCGACGTTTGCGCGGCTATAATGCCGCTATAGTTTAACGGTTGGGCTATCAAACGAACTCCGAATGCGATGAAACTCGACAGGCGGTCTATCTACACTATAATAAGACCACACGTCAACTCTCATCCCATTCCAAGAACATTTTCTGGCCACTTATAAAATAATACTTCGGACATGTGCGGGCGCGTGCAAGTGTGTCTGGGCTCAGAACGAACAATGGACGGAACGAGGAGACCGGGACGGATGCAAGTTTTGAAAAACATGATGATGCAATGCGGATGATGACATGATAAGATGCAACACGCAAGCAAATGACATGACAACGACAGTGAATAACTGGAAGACACCTGGCACATCGGTCACGGGGCATTACATTAAACGTCTTAAACATCTGCCGGCTTAAACATCTTAAACATCTGCCGGCTTACCAATGAAATACCAAGTCCCAGCCGGGTCATATCTCCGACCGGGTCATACCATGGTGTATATCCCCGACTTTAGCCCCCAGTTTAATTTGGATTTATCCATGTTAAACTGATCCTGTAAACAAAACACAAGAACAATTTTTAATAGGTTATGCTCCGGGTTAAATATTCTTGTAAGCCGACACCTGATCATCCTTAACTCCTTGTTATTTCCTTCTTATAAAAAATCCGGGTCAATAAGCCAACTTCATAATCAATTTGCTGATGTTGGTTTCTCACAGAGAAAGACTGTGAAGAATAATTCATTTGATTTAGCTCCCAATGCTTAAAAATATTGGTCTTCAAATACTCATCCAACCTTCAACCGACTTAAAGATGAAAAAACTTGCCGGGTTATAAATAGATGATGCCGAGTCATAATTGTTGCCGACGCTGGGTCAAAACTGAGAATTTTGAAGATTTCTCTCCCTCATATCCATATTACATGTAGCCCCCAAGTATTGAGCAGAACAAAGTGATGACTTAAGACTTGCTTCAACATAAATATTACCACTTTGAAGAAATCCATGTTGTTCATCTCAGTCACTAGTTAGAACTGAGTATTCCACATATGTAGCCCCCAAGTGCCGGGTTGTCATGCTTGCACCAACCTGGGACTTGAAATTGCCGTATGCTCATAAAAACTTCAACCAGTGTAGCCCCCAAGGGCCGGGTCCTTATGCAATAATGAGCAGGAATTTTATAGATATGATCATGTAGACTTGAACAACCACGTGTAACCCCCAAGGGCCGGCTCATTACAGTGTGATGAGTCAGGTCTTTAATAAGGTGAGCAAAAGTGACTTTGCATTAGCTCCCAAGTACCATGGTACATGCTGGCAGTGACATGGGACTTTCATATTTAATGTAATCTCAACTTGGATAATGTAGCCCCCAAGTGCCGGGTCGTAAGCCTGCAGCGACTCGGGACTATTCCCTCCATTGCAGAATAAATCATATCCATTGATAAAATAATAGCCATTGCGCTAAAGCGACTTTGAAAACCTCAATCATAATACTGGTTATTGATAACCATAATAAAAATCCAGCCATGCTGGCTATTGAAGATTTGAATAATATAACCATTCAATATCATCATGAAAATCCAGCCAAGTTAGGCTATTATCATATATTGGCCACTTAGAGTCTGCCATCCTGGCGGGTTATAGAGACCCAAAAGATGCTTCAAAGATGAGCCATAAGTAGGGCAGATGGGCCCGACTTGTAAAAAACCAGAAGGCAAAGAAAATATCATAGAATATAAATGAAAAATCAAAATAAATTCGAGGCTTTTGTAGGCTGCCAAGCCAAAGTGTCTTCTTCAATGAAACTAGCCCGAGCCACTAGATTATTCGTGCGTTCTGTGATCCTGACTCACAGTGTGCCCAATCGACATTTGAACCCTAGACAAAGTCTGGTCTTGCTCAAAGACTTATCAGGAGTATGCGGGGCCAGAGTAACAACATCATGGGCCGATTTATCCACCTGGATTCATCCCGACTATCTAAAAATCGTGCTCTCGCATGATAAGCCGCCGTTTGAACCTTAATCGAGCTCAGATCTTGGTCGAATACGCCGTAAAGACTGATTGTTAAGAGTTCGGCGGGTCAATCAGGTTGACCTGATGGAGTTGAAGCAGCTGGTTACAGGTAGGATGACCCGGTCAGAGTTTGTTCTCTTTGGTCGAATACGCTTATGTTTGAACAAACCTGGTCAAGAGGGTAGTAACGCTATGTTCTGTTTGGTCGAATACGCCTATGTTTGAACAGGAAGCCCCCAAGTGACATGCTTACAAGTGTGGCGTTGAGCCGATCAAGAGGGCACCGACAGCTATGTTCTCTTTGGTGAATACACCTATGTTTGAATAGGAAGCCCCCAAGTGACCATATAAGTTTTGGCATTGCGCCGATCAAGAGGGTATCGACAGCTATGCTCGATGAGCAGGAAGCCCCCAAGTGATCAAGATAAACCCATAAGGCAGGATACTCATGTTTGAACTATGCATCATGGCAGCAAATTCTCTTTGGCAACCTTTTAGCTTTTCCTAAGAACTCAAACTTGCAAGAGATAATATTCTTCTTGAGCCAGAATTTTAAACCGGATTTGAGAGCTTCAGAGCTTTATGGGAAACAGATTTCCCTTGAACCGGATTTTTGAACCAGAATCCTTCTTTTTGAGCCGGAAATTTTCTGACGGCCTTTTAACTTTTCACCAATATGGCGGTGGCCTCCGGGACCGGGTTATCTTCCCTCCAATGACCCGGGGTCTTGAATCTCACAATATTTGCTAAGTCATGTCATCGTAGCCTCGTAGCCCCCGAGTCCTAAGACTACTCAAGGAGTTGGCTTGAGACTCTCCGAGACTCTCCATGCTTGACCATGATATGACCAGTGGATTGCTGGAATATGTTGAGTCTCGGTGGGTTATAATTGACCCTGTCCATTGACCCATCCGGTGTAGTCAAGGGCCATAGCTTGATGGCCTCTTTTGTAATGGTGAATTGTTCTGCATAAAAAATTGCACAAACGAGAGTAATTGTTCTCAAAGAAAATAGAAATGTATCAATAGAAACTTGACAGGATGGATTTCGCCTGATTGTTTTATCGAGAATTTATTAATCGTAGGGTTGCAGCAACGATGACCGAAGTGGTGGCTTAAAGAGCGGCACCAGGCAACTTAGAAGGGATCCACCGGGTCATGTTTGACCTTTTTTTTTGACCATGGATACTGGGGATCCAAAGTATATCAAACGTATGATGTAGCTCCTTTGAGCAGCTGGTTCCTTTGACTTTAGTCCAACTTTACATGGACAACCGGTCCCCTGTTCTTTCCTTCTCTCCTTAGCAGCAATGGAGCGCGACAGTGAAAACAGGGGCGGAGGCCGGTACGGGCGGCGAGCTGGTGGGCATCTTGAACGCGGGAGACGACAGTCAGCCGGTGCGAGCGACTCTCTGGACAACGGAGGCGGGTCAGCCCGGAGCAGCAGAGAAAAAGGGGAGGAGCGAGGTTGGCCATCTTCAGAAGAGTCCGGCGATCCGCCGTGATGGCAGCTCGTCGGACGGAGGTGAGGCCCTGGCCATACGGGTCAAGGATGAAGCGAGAGTAACAGGCCGGCTCATCGCGATGGCCAAGAGACTTGCCAACGGCGACTTTGAGACCACACCCGCAGAAGCGAGGTGAGCGCCGCGGTGACTGCGACTCTCAGCAGCGATTCGGCCACGCGAGGGCGGCCCGCAGCGGAGGCATTGCAGGGCCAGCGACGACTTGGAAGCAGTAGTGAGACCATGACTTGGGTGAACCGGCGATGAAGTGAGGTCAGCGGGCAGAATGAGGCGCGCTAAGCTGGCTGGACTAACACAGATGCGAAGAAGCGACAAGATGGGTGCAAGCCAGTAGAGACACCCGCTGAGGGAGTCCTGGATTAGGGGGTCTCCGGACAGCCGGACTATATCCTGTGGCCGGACTGTTGGACTATGAAGATACGAGATTGAAGACTTCGTCCCGTGTCCGGATGGGACTCTACTTGGCGTGGAAGGCAAGCTAGGCAATACGGATATGTATATCTCCTCCTTTGTAACCGACCTTGTCTAACCCTAGCCCCCTCCGGTGTCTATATAAACTGGAGGGCTTTAGTCCGTAGGACAACATACAATCATACCAGAGGCTAGCTTCTAGGGTTTAGCCTCTCCGATATCGTGGTAGATCAACTCTTGTACTACTCATATTATCAAGAATAATCAAGCAGGGCGTAGGGTTTTACCTCCATCAAGAGGGCCCGAACCTGGGTAAAACATCGTGTCCCCTGCCTCCTGTTACCATCCACCTTAGGCGCACAGTTCGGGACCCCCTACCCGAGATCCGCCAGTTTTGACACTGACATTGGTGCTTTCATTGAGAGTTCCTCTGTGTTGTTGCCGTTAGGCTTGATGGCTCCTTCGATCATCGATAGCGATGCAGTCCAGGGTGAGACTTTTCTCCCCGGACAGATCTTTGTATTCGGCGTCTTCGCACTGCGGGCCAACTCGCTTGGCCATTTGGAGAAGATCGAGAGTTACGCCCCTGGCCACCAGGTCAGGTTTGGAAGCTTAAACTACATGGCCGACATCCGGGGAGACTTTATCTTCGACGGATTCGAGCCCCTGCCGAGTGCGCCGCACGGTCACGATGAGCATGATTTGGCTCTACCATCGGACAGTGTTCAGGAGACCGCACCGGCAACCGCTCCGGCCCTCAATTCGGAGTCAATTGCGCCATCCATGGATGGGTGGATAGACCCCGCCACGGAGGCCATAATCTCAGCGGCGATCAAGCCAAACATCGACCTTACCCTTCACGGGAGCCGTGACGCTGAACTACCGGATTCTTCCCCGACCACGGACTCCGAACCGCCTGCGCCCGCGCCTATCGAATCCGATTGGGCGCCGATTATGGAGTTCACCTCCGCAGATATCTTTCAGCACTCGCCCTTCGGCGACATACTGAACTCATTAAGGTCTCTCTCCCTGTCAGGAGAGTCCTGGCCGAACTATGTCCGTCATGATTGGGATGCGGATGACAAAGAAATTCGCCGCCCACCCACCACCCACTTAATAGCCACTGTCGACAATTTGACCGACATGCTTGACTTCGACTCTGAAGACATCGACTGTATGGACGATGATGCAGGAGACGAACAGGAACCACTGCCCACAGGGCACTGGACGCCCACTCCATCATATGATGTATACATGGTGGACACACCCAAAGAAAACAACGACGAAGAGCGAAAGGACGCAACGAAGGGTTGTTCCCTCGAGAAGCAGTCAAAGCGGCGGCGTAAGCGCCGCTCCAAATCCCGCCTCGACAGAAATAGCAATCATATAAACCCAGCGATAGAGCAAGGTGAGCCAGCGGACGACAAACACGGCATTGAACCATCATCCGACCAGGGCAACACGGAGAATCAAACCGAACAACCCGACTCCGTCGAAGATAACAGTCCGGATAACATCACACCGGACAGGCACCCAGAGCAACAGAATACCCATAAAAGGCTTGTCGCCACTGCGAGGAGTCTGAAAAAGCAGAAGCAAAGGCTCAGGGCCGCACAAGACACACTCAGAATCAGATGGAGTGAAGTACTCAACACTGAAGCAAAGTACGGCGGTAATCGCCACACCAAGAGCTACCCGAAGCGAAAGTTGCTACCTGAATTTGATGAGGAGGCCTTAGATCCCCCGCAATCAAGAAACAAAATGGCCATCCAGTCGGATAGACGACCTCGTGGCCAACATAAAGCGGCAAACGACGCCGCACATAAGCCAGTACGCGATCCACGTGAAGGCTCGCATAAAAAAGATGGTGCAACCAGATCCATCTACGGGCCACGCAAGCGCGCTCCAGCATGCAATGGAACACAACAAACATCCCAACACCACGGTACACCCAAATACAGGGGTGCCGCACACCCCCTATGTTTCACCGATGTGGTGCTGGACCATGAATTTCCAGAGGGATTCAAACCCGTAAACATAGAGGCGTACAACGGAATGACAGACCCTGGGGTCTGGATTGAGGACTACATCCTCCATATCCATATGGCTCGAGGAGACGATCTCCACGCCATCAAGTACTTACCCCTCAAGCTCAAAGGGCCAGCTCAGCACTGGCTTAAAAGCCTCCCCGAAAACTCCATCGGAAGCTGGGAAGAGCTCGAAGATGCTTTTCGGGCAAATTTTCAAGGGACCAATGTCCGACCTCCGGATGCAGACGATTTAAGCCATATAACTCAACAGCCCGGAGAGTCAGCCCGAAAGCTTTGGAATAGGTTTCTCAGTAAAAAGAACCAAATAGTTGACTGTCCGGACACCGAAGCCTTAGCATCTTTCAAGCACAGCGTTCGAGATGAATGGCTTGCCAAACACCTCGGCCAAGAAAAGTCGAGAACAATGGCAGCATTAACAAGCCTCATTACCTGCTTTTGCGCGGGCGAGGATAGTTGGTTAGCCTGATGCAGCACCATCGACCCAAGTACATCCAAAGTTAGGGACGAAAACGGGAAACCACGGCGCAACAAAAACAAGCGCTGGAATAAAGAAGACAGCCTGAAGAAGGCAACAAAGACAAACTGTCCAACCTAAACAAGATTCTGGATAAAATATGCCAGATCCACAACACCCCCGACAAACCTGCAAATCATACCCATAGAGAATGTTGGGTCTTCAAGCAGTCCGGCAAGCTCAACGCTGAACACAAGGGGCATGATACACCAAGAGAACACGAGGATGAGCCTCGCAAGCAAAGCACTGGGGAACAGAAGAAATTCCCACCAGAAGTCAAAACAGTAAACGTGTTACACGTGACAAAGGGGAGAAACAAAGCGGCACTCCTAGAGACACATGCCCCAGGGCCTATCACCGCGGAGTTCTGCCACTGGTCATCCCAACCGATCACCTTCGACCATCGGGATTACTCGGCAAGTATCCGGCGTGCAGGATGGGCTGCCTTGGTGTTAGACCCGATAATTGACGGATACCACTTCACACGAGTCCTGATGGACGGCGGCAATAATTTAAACCTGATATATGAGGACACAGTCCGCAAAATGGGGATAGACCCAATAAAAATTAGCCACAACAATACTACCTTTAAAGGAGTAACGCCAGGCCCAGAAGCCCATTGCACGGGCTCCCGGCTACTAGAGGTTATATTCGGCTTTCCCGATAACTTCCACAGCGAAAATTTAACCTTCCACATCGCTCCGTTCCAAAGTGGCTATCAAGCACTACTCGGACGCGAAGATTTCGCTCGCTTTAACGCAATACCGCATTACGCTTCTCTCATGCTTAAGATGCCCGGTCCATGTGGCATCATTATAGTAAACGGAAATATTGAGCGCTCCTTGCGCGTGGAAGACCGTGCAACTGCCTTGTCAGCCGCACACTAAACGGCCTCACCAACTAAAGCATCTGATAGGTCATTAAGACCACGAACACGGTTGGACGAGTCCGGTGCAGCTATATGTAATTGATATAGGTTTGATGGCTATACCCCTATTACAATACAAGGGGCTCAATGCGCGCAAACAAGTGGCAATTAGGCTCAAATTTACTCATTTTGAACTATATATTGTTTATTTAGTATAACTTACCTTTTGCACGACAACTTTTCAATTAAGTTCTTCTCTTTTTCATATGACCATCGTGCTACACCCGTCCAGAATACGGCACAATGGAGACACAGGCGCAGACGTGCAGCAGGGACCCATTCTAAGGATTCCTTTTGGATTAAGACCCTGCGTAAACCTTTTTTACTGTCTCTTGTTGATACACATCCCTTGGATTCTCAATACAATTGAGAAGGATGCTGACGTATTGGCATGTGGCCACGTCAGAATATTGCACGTACCTGGACACCAGGGGCTTATTATAAAGTGCACTGTTTAGGCCCGGTTTACATCATAAAGACCGAATACCTTAGGGAGTGTTCGGCGTCGCGAGTTTGGCCTTATATGCATCAGCTCTGAATCATGTCTTTGGTCAAATGTTGGGTTTGCCCGGCTCCTGTGTTTTGCTGCCTTACGTTCCGCTCTATCGGCTAAGGCGGCACCAGGAGAACTACTGCGATTGTGCCCTGGTTCATCCGGACGAGCACCTCAGTAGAGAAAGCCAAAAACTGACTATCATGATATAATGTGAGACTGGTCAACCACTCGATGACCTAGCGGAATCTTCAGGATTCCTCTGCCTTAACGAAGGGTCGTTTCCCGGCCAGGGATGTACGCGCCCCGAATCCGGATGAGCGCGGAGCCACCAGGGGCTATATAGTAGCCCCACTGTCAAACTCCTCTGGCTAAGTGAAAGTGTTAAAACATTATAGTCCGGTTGCCTAGTTCGCTGCGCTATCACCTCCTTAATGGACCAAGACGTTGGATCAAGTGTTAACATGCGTCTTCTGCGAACACCCCCGCATTATATGCGTGGGGGCTGAAGCCGACGACTGCCATCTTTCAGGTTATATACATATATACATAAACGGCTGCACAGGAGGCATCATTGTACTTTCGAGCAAAAGTATAAATACAGCCTTGATAAATTCAATAAAACATTGTTTGTACAATGGGACTACATGTCACTGAAAAATAATATTCTTTGAGCACTGAGCCTCTATCGAACGAGCGCCTTCAAGGACTTCTTCAAAGTAGTGCTCGGCAGCCACTCGGCCTATGGCCGAACCCTGTGCTGCAACAGTGGTGGCCTCCATCTTCGCCTAGTAGTTTTGACACGGGCAAGGGCCATCCGCGCACCTTCTATGCATGCTGATCTCTTTACAGCATCAATGCATGGCACGACACCAAGGAATTGTTGCACTAAGCTAAAGTAGCTATTCGGCCTTGGCCCTCCTGGCCAGAAATGATCCACAACAGACCTCATGGCAAGTCCGGATAATCTATGGAGCTCGGCCCAACCGGTCAATCGCTCATTCAGCAACAACGGACGGACTGGAGCGTGAAACTGTGACCAGAACAGCTTCTCCACTTCGGGACCTTTCTGATCCTTGAAGTACTCGGCCGCATCAACAACACTTGCAGCCAAATCCATGTACTCGTCCGCATAACTCCATAGTCGGTCCAGAGGAGCATACTTCGGATCTCCGAACTTAGTCTGCAACAAGAAGGGCTTCCCAGACGCGATATCTGTAGCTTGATTCAGCTCCTCCTTCGTCGCTCTAATTTTGGAGCGGGCTTCCTTGGCAGCCACCCAGGCGTTCTCCATGTCCGTCGCCTTCGCCCGGTTTTCCTCTTCAAGAATCCGGTAACGGTCAGCAGCATCTTTTAACTCCACGGCCATCTTGGCAATTTTTTCTTTGCCCTCCCAATGTGTGGCCTGTTCGGCCCTGAACTCTTCGGCCGCTTGTAAAGCGGCCGCATTGCTACTCCTTGCTTGCTCCTTGGCTCAGGCAAGCTCCGCCTGAAGGGTCTCCATGGTGGCCGCCCTATCTGCAGTCACAACATATTAAAGATACTGGCATCATGCTGCTCTTATTATGTGACGATCACCAGAAAGGCCAGTCACCCTGTGCCTCGTCAAGCCGCTTGTTGACAAGCATGATGTCGGCATATGCCGCATCCAGCTGCCGCTTTAGTTCGGCATACCCATCAGTCCGGCTAGCCACCGGAGCTCCCACCACCTGCACATAAAGGCAGTCTGGTTATTACCTGGGACTATGATACTCTGTTTGCCGCCGTTTTCAACGACAACCAGAGTCTCAGGGGCTACTACCTACACAGGGCACATCTAAAAATGTGCGGTATTGTCAAAAATGTACATCATTTCACATACCTCAAAACCCGTTAGTAGACTCATAAAGGCTTCATGCAACCCTCTTTCGACGGACGAAATCCTTTCAATCACCGTACCCATCAATGTGCGGTGCTCTTCTGAGATAGCCGCTTGCTTCAGCAGATCCCTCAGTATGTCCGATCGCACACCAGACGGTGTCGGACTCTTTTGATTGCTCCCTCCGAGAGCCGGATACTGAGGACTTCGGGTGGCCATAGGATTACCTCCTGGCCTTTCCGGATCAGGAGAAACCCTCCGCGATGACACCTCGGGGTCGCCCGCTTCGTGAGGCGGTGTGGCAGGGGGAGGCGTTTCGCTCTCCATCATCTCCGGAAGAAGATCCCCCGAAGACGAGCTCTGCTGAGAAGGACTAAGATCCGAACTGCAAGATAAATACTTCGGTTATTTTCCTCAGAAGTAGAGCAAGATATGTTCACTATTAAGTACCTCTTGATTACTTACAGGTCAGTAGAGGGCTGATCCCTGCGCGAACATTGTGCGGCAAGAATACCCTCCGAGGCAGGACCCTCTGGCGGAGATTTCTTCTCCCGTTTGTAAACCTTAGTTTCTGGATCTTCAGAGGTAGTCCTCTTCCTTCCCCGGGGAGAGAGAATGTCAGGTTCTTCCTCTTGGTTATCCTCCCTCGTGGAGGCACTCATTCCCTCGATTGGAATAGGTAGCGATGGAGGCCCGCTTTTGCCCTCTTTATTCCCCCCTTCATCTTCCTTGGAGGGTACCAGACAAGGTGCTGGCTCGAGCATCTTTTCCAGCACCGGATTGTCCAAGCCTTCAGGAAGGGGGGTCGAACACTGGATCATCTTCGCCTTTGTTATCTAGTCCTGGTCAAAGAGCGATTCTTCAGAATGATGTCATGATAAATAAAAGGACAGTGTGTTCGGCCATGGGATTACTTACTTGGGCAGCGGGGCGGTTGTAGTTCAGGCACACGTCCTCGGTAGTGTCTGGACACTCTATTTGGGGTCTGAAGAATGATTTGTACATCTCCTCGTATGTCAAGCCGAGGAAATTCTGAATAGTGCACGGTCCTTCTGGGTTGAATTCCCACATGTAGAGGGGCCGACGTTTGCAAGACTGGACTCGACGAACCAGCATAACTTGCATTACCATAACCAGACTGAAATCTCCCTCGAAGAGATCTCGGATACGGCTATACAGTATTGGCACGTCCTTGGCTGGACCCCAGCTCAGCCCCCTGCTGATCCATGACATCAGTTGTGGTGGAGGGCCCGAGCGAAGGTGGGGGCAGCTACCCACTTGGCACTTCGGGGAGCTGTGACGTAGAACCACTCCCGTTGCCACAATCCGGGCACCTCTGGAAAGGAACCCATTGGCCATGGAGCATCAACAATTTTGCTTATTAGAGCACCTTCGCACGCCACATACTGCCCCTCGACCATCTTCGGCCTCACATCGAAGGTCTTGAGCCACAAGCCGAAGTGAGGGGTAATGCGGAGGAAGGCCTCACAAACGACAATAAATGATGATATGTTAAGAAGGGAATCCAGGGCCAGATCATGAAAATCCAGCCCGTAATAGAACATAAGACCCCTAATAAAGGGATCCAGAGCGAGGCCTAGTCCTCGGAGGGAGTGGGAGACGAACACAACGCTCTCGTTGGGTTCGGGAGTAGGGACGACCTGCCCGCGGGCGGGCAGCCTATGCGAAATTTCGGCGGTCAGATATCTGGCCTCCCTCAACTTCTTGATGTCCTCCTCCATGACGGAGGAAGGCATCCACCGGCCTTGAAGGCTGGATCCAGACATGATTGAAGGTCCGAAGCACCTGACCTGGGCTTTGGGTGTTAGAACTCGAGGCGGGGGAAGGATTTGATTGAGCACGGGAGGGAAAAAAGAAAAAGCCTTGTCCCTTTATAAAGGGGTTGAATATCAGGCGTCCTCCTCGTGGTCGTTCGAGACTTACCTAAAATCTAGGAGTCATACCAACAGGCACGGTTGGGTTACCCACGTTTGTATTGATGAGAATCCCGTAATAAGGGGAACACGATCTCCGCTTTGACAAGATGTGTCAAGAAACCACCTCGCGTTATGTGCGGGGCTGGTTAAAGAAAAACGGCTAAAATAATTACCGGACCGTGGCGTGATGTCATGCTGCCAAAACGTGTCAGCAGATTAGATTTGTGGAGATATTATTCTCTCTACGGTGGTATGTGGAAATTATTTTGCAGGGTCAGACACTATCCTTGTATTCAAACTCTTTTGTGGTGTATCCAGAGGAGGAACCCGCCTTGCAATGCCGAAGACAACACTGCGCGCCGGACTCATCATTGTTGAAGCCTGGTTCAGGGGCTACTGAGGGAGTCCTAGATTAGGGAGTCTCCGGACAACCGGACTATATCCTGTGGCCGGACTGTTGGACTATGAAGATACGAGATTGAAGACTTCGTCCCGTGTCCGGATGGGACTCTACTTAGCATGGAAGGCAAGCTAGGCAATACGGATATGTATATCTCCTCCTTTGTAACCGACCTTGTGTAACCCTAGCCTCCTCCGATGTCTATATAAACTGGAGGGTTTTAGTCCGTAGGACAACATACAATCATACCATAGGCTAGCTTCTAGGGTTTAGCCTCTCCGATATCGTGGTAGATCAACTCTTGTACTACTCATATTATCAAGAATAATCAAGCAGGACGTAGGGTTTTACCTCCATCAAGAGGGCCCGAACCCGGGTAAAACATTGTGTCCCCTGCCTCCTGTTACCATCCGCCTTAGACGCACAGTTCGGGTCCCCCTACCCGAGATCCGCCGGTTTTGACACCGACACCTGCGATGGGGCGGGTGCTCGGAGTAGGGAGGCACCGACGAGTCAGTTCAGTAGGGGGGAGCAAGGCAACTCACAGGAAAACCGGCACGACGGCTCACTGAGGAGGTGGTGCGACAAGGCCGGGTCACAGTCAGCGGGCGACCCAACGGCAGAGCAAGCGAACCGGCAGGCGGCCGGGCCAAGCGTGAAGTGAGCCAAAGGAGGTCATAGTAGAAACGGAGGCAGCCCGCCAAAGCCACAGAGGTGGCAGAAGTGGCGATTCGTCGGAGGCTACGAGTACAGGGAATAGGCCGGAGGTGAAACCACGGCGTCTCGGAGGTGAGCGACCCGGCTCAGAGGTGGAGTTGAGTGGCGGCCCGGTTCCATCAGTGAGGCTTTGGAAGCGGAAGCAGGGCCAACTCAGAGCAGCGGTTTGACGGCGGGCGGTTTGTCTTGCTGCGGCAGAGGAGGCAAGGCGGCATCGGTGACTTGAGCGAGCCGCACGGACGGGGCGCGTAGTGGCGCGAGCTGGCTGCTCGGGGCCCGTCCATGGTGAGGCCATGTTGGATAAGCAGTGAGCCGGGGAGGCGGACCTGGCGGGCCGGGTGTGGCGGCGGGTGGTTCAATGCGCCACAACAGCTCATCTTGGTGAATTGAAGTGAGTCTAGGGCGACTCTCGACCGCGGTGGAGGTGGGTCGAGGTAAGCCCACTTCGGCGATAATAGCTCACAGTGGCAACTGGCAATTCAATGCTAGGCATAGGCGGTGATTCCGCGGGGACGAGTAGCGGCAGCTCTGGCCAGCGACGGCTCTGGGCGAGGGCACAGAGGCAGCCATGGTAAAAGCAACGCGACACGGGGTTAGCGAATCAGCGGCTCAATGATTTTAGAATGGAGATGTGGGGCCTGCGGCTGTGTCGACGAAGGCATTCGGCGGAGGTGAATGCATGGCAGAGGAGGGCAGCAACGCGATGGTCATAGTAGAGGCGGCTCGACCTCGGCAACTCAGGTAGGCCGGTGGTGATTTGAGGCGGCTCGACCCCGGTGGCTCTCGGCGACTCAAAGAGGTGATACGGGTCATGGCAGATCAACCACGGCGGGTCAACGACGGCGGTTCAAGGCCAGCAGAGGCGGAACGGCCCGGCGGAGCCACGATGCAGAAGGCGACTCTAGTGCGCGCATAGATGCAAAGTGGGGAGAGATGGCTGGTGATCTGTCCGTAGTGGAGGCGATTCAAAAACAGCTCGGAAGCAGCCGCGGTTTGTGGAGATGGCTGGGCCGACTCTCGCAATGAGACTGGATCAGAGGCGATGACGGTTTGAGACAGGTCCACGGGTCGGCTCGGAGCTGGTGCAGGTGAAGGCGATGAGGCGGGTCAAACGCTGCAGAGGAGAGGCGACGGCTCTCCTGCAGCAGAGATGGAGCGACGGGTGGATGGGGGTAGCTTCAATGCAAGGATGGCTCAAAGATAGCGGCTCATGGGCGCATCCATAATGGCGATCGACGACGTCGGCCCGAGGCGAGGCTGTAGAAGCGGCGGCTGGCGACTTGTGACCCGTCAAGTGGGTTAACGGAGGAGTGGCGAGCCCAACAGCGAGGCGGGGTCAGCCCACGGGTGCGGCGACTCATCGATCATGTGAATCGGAGGCGGCTCAGAGTCGAGTTGATGAGTCCGTATGCCTCTCCTGCCCCTGGTCGTTGACGATTCCTCTTCTTCTTCTAGGACAAGAACTCGATGATTCTGCCTGGTAGCCTTTTAATTAACAATTGTAGATGCACGTGGGTATAACAGTAGCACTTGGCTCTATTTTCTATGATAAGTGGTAGCATCAGCGGTGCGTAGTCTCCTCGGGATTTGATCTAGACGGATGAACCGCCATATATGCTTGCAGCGGCGCATAGGTAGCAACCCTAATTTCTCTTCCACCTTAAATCTCACAGATGATGAATCTGGACTGATGAACTTAGAAACTGATGCAAATCCTCTCAAACCGGCACTTCTTCACCCAGAAAATTGTGAACTCCTCGAAACCCTAGTTAAGATCCCTCAAGAACTCAACACCATCGTGCGCAGGCCCCACGGTGGGCGCCAACTATCATGGATTTGTCACAGCAGATGTCCTAGTGAAAGGACTTAGTTATGAGGCCAACACATCTATGTGGTAGCTTGAGAGGGGTTGATCGGAATCGAGAGACGCGAGGTGGATCAACACACAAGACAAGGATTTATACAGCTTCGGGCCCCGGGAAACATCATCCGGTAACAACCCTACATGTTGTTTGTGGCTAGATCTCATTTTGCTCATGAGGGAGTCGCCGTCTCTCCGGCTCTCCTAGTTGTGTCTAGACTTAACAATTATTCAACTCTTCCCTCTTGGGGTGCCCTGCCCCTCCTTATATAAGTTGAAGGGGCGGGTTACATTTAGAGTCCAACTCGGATTAAGACTTAAACTATTCTGACTTCTCATCACGGGCTTCTCTCCATGGGCTTCTTAATGTCTTGGGCTTCTTACAATCCGGCTTACAATCTGGCTTACGGTCTGGCTTACCATCTGGCTTACCGTCTGGCTTAACATCTGCAGGCTTAACATCTTAAACAATATGCCGGCTTAAACATCTTAAACATCTGCCGGCTTAAACATCTTAAACATCTACCCTCTTACCAATGAAATACCAAGTCCCAGCCGGGTCATATCTCTGGCCGGGTCATACCGCGGGGTATATCCCCGACAGAGGTCCTCGTCCACCTAAAGGTGATCCCGTGTTTGAATTAAAACAATTGCCTGATGATACGTCTCCAACGTATCTATAATTTTTGATTGCTCCATGCTATATTATCTACTGTATTGAATGTTCATGGGCTTTATTATACACTTTTATATCATTTTTTGGGACTAACCTATTAACCCAGAGCTCAGTGCCAGTTTCTGTTTTTACCCTGTTTTAGGGTTTCGAAGAAAAGGAAAATCAAACAGAGTCCAATTGAACTGAAACTTCACGGAACTCATTTTTGGAAGGAAAGAAGCCCAGAAGACTTGGAGTGCATGTCGCGGGATCTACGAGGAGGTCACGAGGCAGGGGGGCACGCCCACCCCCCTGGGTGCGCCCTCCACCCTCGTGAGCCCCTCGTGGCCCCCCTGACGTACTTCTTCCGCCTATATATCTCCATATACCCTAAAAACATCCGGGGGCACAATAGATCAGGAGTTCCGCCGTCAGAAGACTCCGTAGCCACCGAAAGCCAATCTAGACCCATTCCGGCACCCTGTCGGAGGGGGCAATCCATCTTCGGTGGCCATCTTCATCATCCCGGTGCTCTCCATGACGAGGAGGGAGTAGTTCTCCCTCGGGGCTGAGGGTATGTACCAGTAGCTATGTGTTTTATCTCTCTCTCTCTCTCTCTCGTGTTCTTGAGGTGATACGATCTTGATGTATCGCGAGCTTTGCTATTATATTTGGATCCTATGATGTTTTCTCCCCCCTCTACTCTCTTGTAATGGATTGAGTTTCCCCTTTGAAGTAATCTTATCGGATTGAGTCTTTAAAGATTTGAGAACACTTGATGTATGTCTTGCCGTGTGTATCTGTGGTGACAATGGGATACCACGTGATTCACTTGATGTATGTTTTGGTGATCAACTTGCGGGTTCCGCCCATGAACCTATGCATAGGGGTTGGCACACGTTTTCGTCGTGATTCTCTGGTAGAACTTTGGGGCACTCTTTGAGGTCCTTTGTGTTGGTTGAATAGATGAATCTGAGATTGTGTGATGCATATCGTATAATCATGCCCACGGATACTTGAGGTGACATTGGAGTATCTAGGTGACATTAGGGTTTTGATTGATTTGTGTCTTAAGGTGTTATTCTAGTACGAACTCTAGGGCTGTTTGTGACACTTATAGGAATAGCCCAACAGATTGATTGGAAAGAATAACTTTGAGGTGGTTTCATACCCTACCATAATCTCTTCGTACGTTCTCCGCTATTAGTGACTTTGGAGTGACTCTTTGTTGCATGTTGATTGATAGTTATGTGATCCAATTATGTTATTATTGTTGAGAGGACTTGCACTAGTGAAAGTATGAACCCTAGGCCTTGTTTCCTAGCATTGCAATACCGTTTATGCTCACTTTTTTCATTAGTTACCTTGCTGTTTTTATATTTTCAGATTACAAAAACCTTTGTCTACTATCCATATACCACTTGTATCACCATCTCTTCGCCGAACTAGTGCACCTATACAATTTACCATTGTATTGGGTGTGTTGGGGACACAAGAGACTCTTTGTTATTTGGTTGCAGGGTTGCTTGAGAGACACCATCTTCATCCTACGCCTCCTACGGATTGATAAACCTTAGGTCATCCACTTGAGGGAAATTTTCTACTGTCCTACAAACCTCTGCACTTGGAGGCCCAACAACGTCTACAAGAAGAAGGTTGTGTAGTAGACATCAAGCTCTTTTGTGGCGGTGTTGCCGGGGAGGTTAGCACTTGAAGGTATATCTTTAGATCTTGCAATCGAATCTTTTAGTTTATTGTTTTATCACTAGTTTAGTTTATAAAAGCAAATTACAAAAAATGGAATTAAGGTTACCTCATATGCTTCATCTTTTTAATATCTATCATGAAAATAAGGATTCCGATAATTGTGCTCAAGTGCTAGAAGAATGCATTAGAATGTTTGGCACTAAATATTTGAATGATGAGCATGATTGCAATGTTGTTAGTATGAATTCCTTGAATATCCATGATGCTAATGATATGCAAAGCCACAAGCTCGGGGAAGCTATGTTTGATGAAGATGATATTTTTTGTCCCCCAAGTTTTGATGAGCAAATTTATTATGATAAAAGCATGCCTCCTATGTATGATGATTATTGTGATGACACGTATGCTTTAAAGAATAACGATAACCATGAAACTTGTCATCTTGATCTTAATTTTCAATCACATGATAGTTATTTTGTTGAGTTTGCTCCCACTACTATTCATGAGAAGAAATTTGCTTATGTGGAGAGTAATAAAAATTCTATGCTTGTAGATCATGAAAAGAATGCTTCAGGTGCTGGTTATATTGTTGAATTCATTCATTATGCTACTGAAAATTATTATGAGGGAGGAATATATGCTTGTAGGAATTGCAATAATATCAAGTTTCCTCTCTATGTGCTTAAAGTTTTGAAGTTATGCTTGTTTTACCGTCCTATGCAAGTTGATTCTTGTTCCCACAAGTTGTTTACTCAAAAAATCCCTATGCATAGGAAGTATGTTAGACTTAAATGTGCTAGTCATATTCTTCATTATTCTCTCTTCATGTTTCAATTCTTATCCTTTATGTGAGCATCATTGAAATCATCATGCCTAGCTAGGGGTGTTAAACGACAGCGCTTGTTGGGAGGCAACCCAACTTTATTTTTGTTCCTTACTTTTTGCTCCTGTTTAGTAATAAATAATTCATCTAGCCTCTGTTTAGATGTGGTTTTATGCTTTTAATTAGTGTTTGTGCCAAGTAGAACCTTTGGGAAGACTTGGGGAAAGTCTTGTTGATCATGCTGTAAAAAACAGAAACTTTAGCGCTCACGAGAATTGCTGCCATTTTTATTTGGAGAGTGATATTTAGTTAATTCTTTTTTCATACGATTAATAGATAAATTCCTCAGGTCCAGCAATTTATTTGAGAATTGTATGAGTTCCATAAATATACGTTTGAGACAGATTACTACAGACTGTTCTGTTTTTGACAGATTCAGTTTTTCATGTGTTGTTTACTTATTTTGATGAATCTATGGCTAGTAAAAGAGTTTATAAACCATAGAGAAGTTGGAATACAGTAAGTTTAACACCAATATAAATAAATAATGAGTTCATTACAGTACCTTGAAGTGGTGATTTATTTTCTTATACTAACGGAGCTTACGAGTTTTCTGTTAAGTTTTGTGTTGTGAAGTTTTCAAGTTTTGGGTAAGGATTCGATGGAATATGGAATAAGGAATGGAAATAGACTAAGCTTGGGGATGCCCAGGTCACCCCAAGGTAATATTTAAGGACAACCAAGAGCCTAAGCTTGGGGATGCCCCGGAAGGCATCCCCTCTTTCGTCTTCGTTCATCGGTAATTTTACTTGGAGCTATATTTTTATTCGCCACATGATATGTGTTTTGCTTGGAGCGTCAATTTATTTTGTTAGTATTTGCTTTCTGTTATTTAAAACAATGTTTTGCATCTTTTATTTCAATAAAAGTGACATTGATAGGCTTTACTATGCCTATTTTAGAAGTCCACTTGTTGCTGTTTGAAAACAGAAAGTTTACCGCTGTTGCAATAATTCCTTAGAAAAGTCAGAATGTGATAAAATGTTGAAACCTTTTGCATATTAAGCTCTGATAAATTTAATACAGTGGGAATTTTCTTTCATAAATTTTTGGAGCTAGGGAAGTATGGATGTTGCAGCATTCTTTACAGACTATCCTGTTTAGGCAGATTGCTGTTATGTTTGCATTGTTTGCATATGTTTGCTTCTTTAATGATTCTATTTGAGGATAGGACTACTAAATATGCAGAGACATTTAGTATGCAATGTTGAATAATAATTTTAGTGATTTTCTACAGTAGAGTATGATAAGGTTTTTGCAATGGTTTATACTAACTTATCTCACAAGTCCTTGTTGAGTTTTGTGTGGATGAAGCTTTTTAGATTTAGGGAGACCGTGATATGAGAGGAATTAAGGAGACACAAAAGCTCAAGCTTGGGGATGCCCAAGGCATCCCAAGATAATATTTCAAGAGGTCTCAAGCGTCTAAGCTTGGGGATGCCCGGTTGGCATCCCATCTTTCTTCTTCAACAACTATCGGTTAGTATCGGTTGATCCTAAGTTTTTGCTTCTTCACATGATGTTTGCCGTCACTCTATTTTGTTTTGCTTGCTGTTTGGATAAAATACCAAGATCTAAAATTATTAAATGTTAGAGAGTCTTCACATAGTTGCATAATTATTCGACTACTCATTGATCTTCACTTAAATCTTTCGGAGTAGTTTGTCATTTGCTCTAGTGCTTCACTTATATCTTTTAGAGCACGATGGTGGATTTGTTTATAGAAACTAATGAACTCTCATGCTTCGCTTATATTATTTTGAGAGTCTTTAATAGCATGGTAATTTTCTTAAAATCCTAATATGCTTGGTATGCAAGATTAATAATAAAACTTTCTTATGAGTGTGTTGAATACTATGAGAAGTTTGATACTTGATAATTGTTTTGAGATATAAAGATGGTGATATTAAAGTCATGCTAGTTGAGCATTTATGAATTTGAGAAATACTTGTGTTGAAGTTTGTGATTCCCGTAGCATGCACGTATGGTGAACCGTTATGTGATGAAGTCAGAGCATGATTTATTTATTGATTGTCTTCCTTATGAGTGGCGGTCGGGGACGAGCGATGGTCTTTTCCTACCAATCTATCCCCCTAGGAGCATGCGCGTAGTACTTTGTTTCGATAACTAATAGATTTTTGCAATAAGTATGTGAGTTCTTTATGACTAATATTGAGTCCATGGGTTATACGCACTCTCACCCTTCCACCATTGCTAGCCTCTCTAGTACCGCGCAACTTTCGCCGGTACCATAAACCCACCATATACCTTCCTCAAAACAGCCACCATACCTACCTATTATGGCATTTCCATAGCCATTCCGAGATATATTGCCATGCAACTTTCCATCATTCCGTTCATCATGACACATTCATCATTGTCATATTGCTTAGCATGATCATGTAGTTGACATAGTATTTGTGGCAAAGCCACTGTTCATAATTCTTTCATATATGTCACTCTTGATTCATTGCATATCCCGGTACACCGCCGGAGGCATTCATATAGGGTCATATTTTGTTCTAAGTATCGAGTTGTAATTCTTGAGTTGTAAGTAAATAAGAGTGTGATGATCATCATTATTAGAGCATTGTCCCAGTGAGGAAAGGATGATGGAGACTATGATTCCCCCACAAGTCGAGATGAGACTCCGGACGAAAATAAAAAATAAAAGAGGCCAAAGAAGCCCAAATAAAAAAAAGAAGAGAAAAGAGGCCATAAAAAGGAGAAGGCCCAAATAAAAAAAATAAAAAAATAAAAAAATGAGAGAAAAAGAGAGAAGGGGCAATGCTACTATCCTTTTACCACACTTGTGCTTCAAAGTAGCACCATGATCTTCATGATAGATAGTCTCATATGTTGTCACTTTCATATACTAGTGGGAATCTTTCATTATAGAACTTGGCTTGTATATTCCAATGATGGGCTTCCTCAAAATGCCCTAGGTCTTCATGAGCAAGCAAGTTGGATGCACACCCACTTAGTTTCCTTTTTGAGCTTTCATATACTTATAGCTCTAGTGCATTCGTTGCATGGAAATCCCTACTCGCTCATATTGATATCTATTGATGGGCATCTCCATAGCCCGTTGATACACCTAGTTGATGTGAGACTATCTTCTCCTTTTTATCTTCTCCACAACCACCCTTCTATTCCACCTATAGTACTATATCCATGGCTCACGCTCATGTATTGCGTGAAGATTGAAAAAGTTTGAGAACATTAAAAGTATGAAACAATTGCTTGGCTTGTCATCGGGGTTGTGCATGATTTAAATATTTTGTGTGGTGAAGATAGAGCATAGCCAGACTATATGATTTTGTAGGGATAACTTTCTTTGGCCATGTTATTTTGAGAAGACATGATTGCTTAGTTAGTATGCTTGAAGTATTATTATTTTTATGTCAATATGAACTTTTGTCTTGAATCTTTCAGATCTGAATATTCATACCACAATTAAGAAGAATGACATTGAAATTATGCCAAGTAGCACTCCGCATCAAAAATTCTGTTTTTATCATTTACCTACTCGAGGACGAGCAGGAATTAAGCTTGGGGATGCTGATACGTCTCCAACGTATCTATAATTTTTGATTGCTCCATGCTATATTATCTACTGTTTTGAATGTTTATGGGCTTTATTATACACTTTTATATCATTTTTTGGGACTAACCTATTAACTCAGAGCCCAATGCCAGTTTCTGTTTTTACCCTGTTTTAGGCTTTCGAAGAAAAGGAAAATCAAACGGAGCCCAATTGCCCTGAAACTTCACGGAACTCATTTTTGGAAGGAAAGAAGCCCAGAAGACTTGGAGTGCACGTCGGGGGATCTACGAGGAGGTCACGAGGCAGGGGGGCGCATCCTCCACCCTCGTGAGCCCCTCGTGGCCCCCCTGATGTACTTCTTCTGCCTATATATCTCCATATACCCTAAAAACATCCGGGGGCACAATAGATCGGGAGTTCCGCCTCCAGAAGCCTCCGTAGCCACCGAAAGCCAATCTAGACCCATTCCGGCACCCTGCCGGAGGGGGCAATCCATCTCCGGTGGCCATCTTCATCATCCTGGTGCTCTCCATGACGAGGAGGGAGTAGTTCTCCCTTGGGGCTAAGGGTATGTACCAGTAGCTATGTGCTTTATCTCTCTCTCTCTCTCTCATGTTCTTGAGGTGATACGATCTTGATGTATCGCGAGCTTTTCTATTATATTTGGATCCTGTGATGTTTTCTCCCCCCTCTACTCTCTTGTAATGGATTGAGTTTCCCCTTTGAAGTAATCTTATCGGATTGAGTCTTTAAAGATTTGAGAACACTTGATGTATTTCTTGCCGTGCGTATCTGTGGTGACAATGGGATACCACGTGATTCACTTGATGTATGTTTTGGTGATCAACTTGCGGGTTCCGCCCATGAACCTATGCATAGGGGGTGGCACACGTTTTCGTCGTGATTCTTCGGTAGAACTTTGGGGCACTCTTTGAGGTCCTTTGTGTTGGTTGAATAGATGAATCTGAGATTGTGTGATGCATATCGTATATCATGCCCACGGATACTTGAGGTGACATTGGAGTATCTAGGTGACATTAGGGTTTTGATTGATTTGTGTCTTAAGGTGTTATTCTAGTATGAACTCTAGGGCTGTTTGTGACACTTATAGGAATAGCCCAACAGATTGATTAGAAAGAATAACTTTGAGGTGGTTTCGTACCCTACCATAATCTCTTCGTTCGTTCCCCGCTATTAGTGACTTTGGAGTGACTCTTTGTTGCATGTTGAGGGATAGTTATGTGATCCAATTATGTTATTATTGTTGAGAGGACTTGCACTAGTGAAAGTATGAACCCTAGGCCTTGTTTCCTAGCATTGCAATACCGTTTACGCTCACTTTTGTCATTAGTTACCTTGCTGTTTTTATATTTTCAGATTACAAAAACCTTTGTCTACTATCCATATACCACTTGTATCACCATCTCTTCGCCGAACTAGTGCACCTATACAATTTACCATTGTATTGGGTGTGTTGGGGACACAAGAGACTCTTTGTTATTTGGTTGCAGGGTTGCTTGAGAGAGACCATCTTCATCCTACGCCTCGTACGGATTGATAAACCTTAGGCCATCCACTTGAGGGAAATTTGCTACTGTCCTACAAACCTATGCACTTGGAGGCCCAACAACGTCTACAAGAAGAAGGTTGTGTAGTAGACATCACCTGACACTTTGAAATATGCTTATCTTGATGAGAAAAATATATATCATGTTATTATTAGTGCTAACCTTTCATAACATGAAGAACAAAGATTATTGAAAATTCTGAGGAAACACCATGCTGCCATTGGATATACTCTTGATGATCTTAAGGGCATTAGTCCCACTCTTTGTCAGCACAAGATTAATATGGAACCTAATTCTAAACCCGTTGTTGATCATGAACGGTGTTTGAATCCTAAGATGAAAGAAGTGGTAAGAACTGAAATATTAAAGCTTCTGGAAGCAGGTATAATCTATCCCATAACTGATAGTAGATGGGTAAGTCCTGTTCATTGTGTCCCAAAGAAGGGAGGTATTACTGTTGTTCCTAATGATAAAAATGAACTTATTCCACAAAGAATTGTCACTGGCTATAGAATGGTAATTGATTTCAGAAAATTAAATAAAACAACTAGAAAAGATCATTAGCCTTTGCCTTTTATTGATCAAATGTTGGAAAGATTATCTAAGCACACACACTTTTGTTTTCTTGATGGATATTCTGGTTTTTCTCAAATACCTGTTTCACAACCTGATCAAGAGAAAACCACCTTTACTTGCCCTTTTGGAACTTATGCTTATAGACGTATGCCATTTGGTTTATGCAATGCACCTACTACCTTTCAAAGATGTACGACTGCTATATTCTCTGTTTTTTGTGAAAATATTATTGAGGTTTTCATGGATGATTTTTCTGTTTATGGAACTTCTTTTGATGATTGCTTGAGCATCCTTGATCGAGTTTTTGCAGAGATGTGAGCAAATTGGGATAAGTGCCACTTTATGGTTAATGAAGGTATTGTCTTGGGGCATAAAATTTCCGAACGAGGTATTGAGGTGGATAAAGCTAAAGTTCATGATATTGAGAAAATGTCATGTCCTAAAGATATTAAAGGTATTTTTAGTTTCCTAGGTCATGTTGGTTTCTATAGGAGATTTATTAAAGACTTCTCTAAAATTTCTAGGCTTCTTACAAATCTTTTACAAAAGGATGTTCCATTTGTTTTTATGATGATTGTGTAGAAGCCTTTGAAACACTTAAGAAAGCCTTAACTTATGCACCTATTGTTCAAGCACCTGATTCGAACTTGCCTTTTGAAATTATGTGTGATGCTAGTGATTATGCTGTTGGTGTTGTTCTAGGACAAAGAGTTGATAAGAAATTAAATCTTATCCATTATGCTAGCAAAACTCTAGACAGTGCCTAAAGAAATTATGCTACTACTAAAAAAGAATTTTTAGTAGTTGTGTTTGCTTGTGACAAATTCAGATCTTATATTGTTGATTCCAAAGTAATTGTTCACACTGATCATGCTGCTATAAAATATCTCATGGAAAAGAAGGATGCTAAACCTAGACTCATTAGGTGGGTTCGCTTGCTGCAGGAATTTGGTTTACATATTACTGATAGAAAAGGAGCTAAGAACCCCGTAGCTGATAACTTGTCTAGGTTAGAAAATATTCTTGATGACCCACTACCTATTGATGATAGTTTTCCTGATGAACAACTAGCTGCAATAAATGTTTCTCATATTACTCCTTGGTATGTGATATGTCTCCAACATATCTATAATTTTTGATTGTTCCATGCTATTATATATTCTGTTTTGGATGTTTAATGGGCTTTATTTTACACTCTTATATCATTTTTGGGACTAACCTATTAACCAAAGTCCCAGTGCAAATTGCTGTTTTTTTTGCCTATTTCAGTGTTTTGCAGAAAAGGAATATCAAACGGAGTCCAAACGGAATGAAACCTTCATGAACGTGATTTTTGGAACAAACGTGATCCAAAGGACTTGGAGTGGACGTCAAGAAACAAACAAGGAGTCCACGAGGCAGGGGGTGCGCCTACCCCCTGGGCGCGCCCTCCCCCCTCATGGGCCCCTCGTGGCTCAACCGACCTACTTACTCCTCCTATACATACACATATACCCTGAAAACAACTAGGAGCGCCACGAAACCCTATTTCCACCGCCGCAACCTTCTGTACCCAAGAGATCCCATCTTGGGGCCTTTTTCGGAGCTCCGTCGGAGGGGCATCGATCACGGAGGGCCTCTACATCAACTCCATGGCCCCTCCGATGATGTGTGAGTAGTTTACTTCAGACCTTCAGGTCCATAGTTATTAGCTAGATGGCTTCTTCTCTCTCTCTCTGAATCTCAATACAAAGTTCTCCTCGATCTTGTTGGATATCTATTTGATGTAACTCTTTTTGCGATGTGTTTGTCGAGATCCAATGAATTATGGGTTTATGATCAAGTCTATCTATCAACAATATTTGATTCTTCTCTGAAATCTTTTATGTATGATTGGTTATCTTTGCAAGTCTCTTCAAATTATCAGTTTGATTTGGCCTACTAGATTGATCTTTCTTGCAATGGGAGAAGTGCTTAGCTTTGGGTTCAATCTTGTGATGCTCGATCCCAGTGACAGAAAGGGAAACGACACGTATTATATTGTTGCCATCGAGGATAAAAAGATGGGGCTTATATCATATTGCTTGAGTTTATCCCTCTACATCATGTCATCTTACCTAATGCGTTACTCTGTTCTTATGAACTTAATACTCTAGATGCATGCTGGATAGCGGTCGATGTGTGGAGTAATAGTAGTAGATGCAGGCAGGAGTCGGTCTACTTGTCACGGACATGATGCCTATATACATGATCATGCCTAGATATTCTCATAATTATTCACTTTTCTATCAATTGCTCGACAGTAATTTGTTCACCCACCATAATACTTATGCTATCATGAGAGAAGCCACTAGTGAAACCTATGCCCCCCATGTCTATTCTCCATTATATTAATCTTCCATCAACAAGGTATTTCTATTACCTTTTATTTTGCAATCTTTACTTTTAATCTTTATCATAAAAATACCAAAAATATTATCTTATTATCTCTATCAGATCTCACTCTCGTAAGTGACTGTGAAGGGATTGACTACCCCTTTATCGCGTTGGTTGCGAGGTTCTTATTTGTTTGTGTAGGTACGAGGGACTTGCGTGTGGCCTCCTACTGGATTGATACCTTGGTTCTCAAAAACTAAGGGAAATACTTACACTGCTTTGCTGCATCACCCTTTTCTCTTCAAGGGAAAACCAATGCAGTGCTCAAGAGGTAGCAAGAAGGATTTCTGGCGCCGTTGCCGGGGAGTCTACGCACAAGTCAAGACATACCAAGTACCCATCACAAACTCTTATCCCTCACATTACATTATTTGCCATTTGCCTCTCGTTTTCCTCTCCCCCACTTCACCCTTGCCGTTTTATTCGCCCTCCTTTTCCGTTCCCCTTCTCTTTTCTAGTTCGTCTCTTTTTGCTTCTTTCTTGTTTGCTTGGGGGGGGGGGTAGGCGCCCCCCTCGTGGCTCAATCGACCTACTTCTTCCTCCTATATATACTCATATACCCTGAAAACATCCAGGAGCACCACGAAACCCTATTTCCACCACCGCAACCTTCTGTACCCAAGAGATCCCATCTTGGGGCCTTTTCCGGAGCTCCGCCGGAGGGGGCATCGATCACGGAGGGCCTCTACATCAACTCCATGGCCCCTTCGATGATGTGTGAGTAGTTTACTTCAGACCTTCGGGTCCATAGTTATTAGCTAGATGGCTTCTTCTCTCTGTTTGAATCTCAATACAAAGTTCTCCTCGATCTTGTTGGAGATCTATTTGATGTAACTCTTTTTGCGGTGTGTTTGTCGAGATTCGATGAATTGTGGGTTTATGATCAAGTCTATCTATGAACAATATTTGATTCTTCTCTGAAATCTTTTATGTATGATTGGTTATCTTTGCAAGTCTCTTTGTATTATCAGTTTGGTTTGGCCTACTAGATTGATCTTTCTTGCAATGGGAGAAGTGCTTAGCTTTGGGTTCAGTCTTGCGGTGCTCGATCCCAGTGACAGAAAGGGAAATGACACGTATTGTATTGTATTGTTGCCATCGAGGATAAAAAGATGGGGTTTATATCATATTGCTTGAGTTTATCCCTCTACACCATGTCATCTTACCTAATGTGTTACTTTGTTCTTATGAACTTAATACTCTAGATGCATGCTGGATAGCGGTCGATGTGTGGGTTAATAGTTGTAGATGCAGGCAGGAGTCGGTCTACTTGTCACGGACGTGATGCCTATATACATGATCATGCCTAGATATTCTCATAATTATTCACTTTTCTATCAATTGCTCGACAGTAATTTGTTCACCCACCGTAATACTTATGCTATCTTGAGAGAAGCCACTAGTGAAACCTATGCCCCTCGGGTCTATTCTCCATCATATTAATCTTCTGTCAACAAGCTATTTCTATTACCCTTTATTTTTCAATCTTTACTTTTAATCTTTACCATAAAAATACCAATAATATTATCTTATCATCTCTATCAGATCCCACTCTCGTAAGTGACCATGAAGGGATTGACAACCCATTTTATCACGTTCGTTGCGAGGTTCTTATTTGTTTGTGTAGGTACGAGGTACTTGTGTGTGGCCTCCTACTGGATTGATACCTTGGTTCTCAAAAACCGAGGGAAATACTTATAGTACTTTGCTGCATCACCCTTTCCTCTTCAAGGGAAAACCAACACAGTGCTCAAGAGGTAGCAGTATGCTGACTATGCTAATTATATTGTTGCTAAATACATACCACCTAGTTTTACATATTAACAAAATAAAAAATTCTTCTACTCCCTCTGTCCCAAAATTCTTGTCTTAGATTTGTCTAGATCTCTGTATTTAGACAAAAATCTAAGACAAGGATTTTGGGACGGAAGGAGTATGATTTAAGACATTACTTTTGGGATGACCCACATCTTTATAAAGAAGGAGTAGATGGTATTATTAGACGTTGTGTACCTGCGCATGAACATGAACAAATCCTACGGAAATGTCACTCCGAAGCTTATGGAGGGCATCATGCAGGAGATAGAACTGCTCATAAGGTATTGCAATCTGGTTTTTATTGGCCTACTCTCTTCATGGATGCCCGTAAGTCTGTTTTATCTTGTGATGAATGCCAAAGAATTTCTAATATCGGTAAGCGTCAAGAAATGCCTATGAATTATTCACTTATTGTTGAACCATTTGATGTTTGGGGTTTTGATTATATGGGACCCACCGGTACGCGTCGGTGCTATACAAACAGTTTTTAACCCCTTTCCGCGATGGCATTTGGAATCGTCGCCTAGTGAGTGACGGCGAAAGGGGGGGTCCTTCCCACACAACCTAGAAACCGTCGGGGATATGCCCTCCTGGCACACATGGTCGGCAAAATGAGGTCGTGTACGACTGGCGAGCGCTCAAATACGGAAATACATATAGTAGAGCTAAAAAATACAATTATACAGGGGAAATTGTTTCCGGTCGCAAGTACATCCCACATAGCCACTCCCCACTAAATGTTTCCGTTCATATGTACATCCCACACAGTCGCTCCAAGGAAAACGTTTCCGTTCACAGGTACATCACACCCAAATTTTCCCGTTAAATCGTTTGTGATAGCGTTGCCACTGCACAAGATATTAAAAAATTTATCATTTGCATTATTGAATTCATCACACACGGTCCATAGAAGAAACTGTGTGGCAAAGGCTGTCCATCACACACAGTTTTTATGTGGTAAATGTTTGTGCAAGGTGGCCTAACGCAAACAGTTTTCAAGAGAAAGTCGTGTGTGATTATTCATTGATCCAACATGGTTTATTCCTAGAAACTGTGTGTGTTGCCTGAGGTCATCTCCCACAGTATTTTTTCAATAACCGTTTGCAATAGCAAAACCCAATTAGCAGGCTAATTCACCATTAGCAGGCTAATTTCCCTATTATTAATAATCCATTTATTAATCTAATTGACATTCATATTAGGCACATAATATATTTCATTTCCATATTAAGGAAGCAGAATTTCATAATTGAAATACATCAGAGTACAACATGATATAGCTTCAGCACTTAGCTACCCCATTACACAACTCCACCAGCACCAAGTTTCACATGCAACATGTAGAACCTTTTGAAATTAGCATCATAGACGGTATAAAGACAAATGCATCTCATCTGGAAAACTGCTGAAGCAGAAGGCGAATATTGATCCTCCATTCATTTTGAAGGTCTTTGCAACTTTAGGCCAGTGCCTGTGGATGATTGACTGTCCGTCCTTCGTCCTCTTCAAAAACACTTCAATATTGAAACGTGGGTGTTGTATGAAAACCTTCCCCGCCTCCTGATCATAGAGGTGGTTTGAGAGGTAATCATCGGTGAATTGCTTTGGAAAGGCTTGAAAACAAGGATGTGCATAAATATCTTCTCTATATTGGAAATGGGGCAAATGAATAAAAAAAGGCAAGGTATAATAGTTAGTACCATCTTGTAGTGAACTGATGTCTTCTTCATTGTGTAGACAAAGATCTTGTTGTTTTTCGTCGCTAATTTCATTATCCTAAAAATCTTTTTGAGTTTCTTGACTTGATTGATATTCATGGACAACCCATTTCCCCATATGCAAAAAGGGTCGAACAGTAGGTCAAAACCTCTGATAGCAGGACCTACATGTGCAAGACCAAATTGTTAAAAACCTAAATATTAGAATGGTTCCTGCAATTGCACAATAATGTGCTATTAGACAACGGACCATGCATGTGCAGTTAACTAAACACCACAACAAATGAACCAACCGTTAACCGAGCAACACATTGCACAATATAACATACTCCTAATAGAAGATCAGATAGTTAACCAAACCAAGTGTCGGTGCGAACAACACCTATGGAATCACAGGGATCCCTTTTACGGTTGGCGGGTGCGAGGTTGTGCAAAGAGCGGGTCTAGTAGTTAGCACAAAGATCGTTTACCCAGGTTCGGGCCACAAGGATGCGTAATACCCTAATCCTGCTTTCGTGTATATTTGAGTGTTCTTGAGCTTTCAAACTAGCTGCGGTGCATGCGTAGTCCAAAAGATCCGAATCCCTCTCCAGTACGCCTCGGGCCTCCTTTTATAGTCAAAAGGGGGCGCCACAGTGGCACACAAGAGGTGGAAAGGTATGCAGTGGTTAAGTCTATCCTCTGGCACTATCGGACAAATGCATTTAATGTTCTGCCGACATGCCCTTCTTGCTTTATCGAGGACAGCAAGGAAGCTCGTCCAGCTGTCGCCACCTCGCCTGGCTCCGATGCGCATCCGAGCTGATGAGGCGTTGTAGTGCCACGTTGGCAGGCTGCTGGGCTGGCGCGGCGGCAGAGTCTTCACAAAGATCTGCATGCCACCACGTAGGCGCTTGCTCAGTTGGCCTGGAGGCTGCGTGTCACCACGTAGGTGCTTGCCCAACTGGTTGGGCTGGTAGCTGTATGGGGACGGTGGTGGAGTCTTGGCAGACGTGGGCCTGGCTGTGGCCCCGCAGGTGTCCTCGACAAGGGTCTTGCCGAGGCCCCGGCAAGGGTCTTGCCGCGGCATCGCGGTCGTCCCCGGCAAGGATCTTGCTGGGGGTCTCGTGGATTTCCTCGGCAAGGATCTTGCCGAGGATCGTCGTCTTCTGGTCCTCATCTGATCTTGTGTGCTTATGATCTTCACAAAGATTTGTATGTCATCATGGAGGTGCCTCCCGAGCCTTGGTTCCAATGTGGTTGATGGTATTGGAACCCTTGGGCTCAAGGGTGGCGCGCTCTGCTGGCGTTGGGCAAGTTGCCCCGGCAAGGGTCTTACCGGGGGAGTCCACCTCGCCCTCTTGCTCTTTGTGTCTATGGTCTTGGCGTTGTTCTGGTTGCCTTGTGGTTTTGCTTCCTCTGCCTCGCTAGGTATGGCTGCAGGCGCGGCTCTAATTGTCCGCGCACAAGTAAAGGGGTACAAAAGAAAGCCCCTACTTTTGTGCACCGACAGGAGCCCCCGGGCCTGGGCCATACATAAGCGCGACGCGTTGTTGGGCTAGGCCCAAAACAATGCGCGGGCATGCGGGGCCGAGTTTTACTGCTGTAACTTTCTCGCCCGTCGCACTTCCCCACGACCCGTGTTGAATGCGCAACGCGGGGGTCGTGCGTGACGTGGGGGTCATGCGTGGGGCGGTTGCTTCCCTCACATGTCACATCACAGTGAATGGTAAAGAGGCGGCCCGTGCCTTCCCCATAAGAAAAGGGGAAACCGCGGGCACGCTGCTCATTTACCCTCTGTGTCTCTCCAATTTCGGAACCGCTATCCTCCTCCTTCTTCCTCAAGCGAAAAAGCCGAGACTCCTGTCTCCATCCGCCGCCGCCGCGCCCCCATTGCCCCCAATCTCCCACCTCTCCAGATTCTTCACCTCTTTCCCGGCCACCATGGCACCCAAAACCGGTAAGGGCAAGGGAGTGGCCAAGGACGCCGAGGAGAAGGAGATGCCGGAGAGCGAGTCGGCGGCGCTTCAGACGCAGATTGCCTTCTTTCCCTTGACGGTTGATGCGGTCCACCTCAGGGACTACTTCAAGCCTCTGAGGGGGGAGAAGACGACGGGGCATTCGGCTACGCACATCATCCCCGCCGATTTGCCAAGGCCAGCCCGAATCGGTATCCTTTCTTCGTTGACTACTTCTCCTGCGGGCTTTGCCCCCCTTTCTCTGACTTTTTCAACGACGTCATGCACACATTCGGCTTCCATCTTCTTGATTTCACGCCGAATTCTGTGGCATGCATGGCCCTCTTCGCCCACCTCTGCGAGGGCTTCACCGGAATGCTTCCCATCACGGCGCTCTTCCG
>NC_041390.1:475811653-475868032 GCF_002162155.2 Triticum dicoccoides | reverse complement strand
GGGGCCGGTGGCTATGGATCGAGGAGGAGGAGGATCCGCAGGAGTTCTGCCAAGTTCGTCAGAGCCTGCCAGTCCGCCACAAGGACTGGAGCGACGCAAACGCCGATGACAAGAAGCTCGCGATTGCTACCACCAGGATTCATTGCCTCACTATGGTCGGGCTCACCCTTGAGATGATTGGGGCCGACTTCATCCGCCGCCGCATCGCCCCACTGCATAACAAGGGGAGG
The DNA here is from genome assembly GCF_002162155.2 of Triticum dicoccoides. NCBI lineage: Eukaryota > Viridiplantae > Streptophyta > Magnoliopsida > Poales > Poaceae > Triticum > Triticum dicoccoides. The sequence continues at coordinate 475,867,802 of NC_041390.1, read as the reverse complement.
CCGACATGGCTCTTCAGGAACTCGGCCGGTGTCATGAGGCTTCGCCCCGACTTGAAGCACAACTTCACGGTGATGGGGCATGCTCATTTTTGTCAGCGAATTTTCCAGCTCAATGTGGGTGACGACGGCAGGGCTGAGAGAGCCGGCAAGGCTGTGAAGGCTGACAAGGTCGTCAAGGGGCCTCTGTTCAGGTTGCCAACGGGAGTGGTCCTGCTGAGCAACAACTCTCACCAAACCGACATCATTGCCATGATGCCAGATTTTAATGCGCACGGCCTTGACCCAAGTTGGGCCGAGCCAGAGGAGGAGAAGGTGCAGGAGTTCTTCGACAACCTGTCGGAGAGGTATGTCCGTGATGAGCCACTGCTTATCAAGGACACCACCAAAGAGGAGCTAGACTACATCGCCGCCAGGGCGGTGGAGGCGGCGCTCGCCAGGGAGGCTGGCAGCGTCGGCCACGTGGAGAACGAGGTTGAGGCGGCCGCGGAGGAGGAGGAGCTTGCCGGATGGGCAAAGTCTGCTGGGGAGGCCAGCAGCGCCGGCACCGGGGCCCCTCTCATCGAAGATGTGGTCGAGGAGTCGACCGGGGAAGAGGTCGGGGCTGACGACTGTCGGGGTCAAAACCGGCGGATCTCGTGTAGGGGGTCCTGAACTGTGCGTCTAGGCCGGATGGTAACAGGAGGCAGGGGACACGAAGTTTTATCCAGGTTCGGGCCCTCTCGATGGAGGTAAAACCCTACGTCCTGCTTGATTAATATTGATGATATGGGTAATACAAGAGTTGATCTACCACGAGATCAGAGAGGCTAAACCCTAGAAGCTAGCCTATGGTATGATTGTTGATGTGTATGTTGTCCTACGGACTAGAACCCCCCGGTTTATATAGACACCGGATAGGGTTAGGGTTACATAGAGTCGGTTACAATGGTAGGAGATCTGAACATCCGTATCGCCAAGCTTGTCTTCCACGCCAAGGGAAATCCCTTCCGGACACGGGACGGAGTCTTCAATCTTGTATCTTCATAGTCCAGGAGTCCGGCTGAAGGTATAATTCGGCTATCCGAACACCCCCTAATCCAGGACTCCCTCAGTAGCCCCTGAACCAGGCTTCAATGACGATGGATCCGGCGCGCAAATTGTCTTCGGCATTGCAAGGCGGGTTCCTCCTCCAAGTACTTCATAGAAGATCTTAAACACAAAGGTAGCGTCCGGCTCTGCAAAATAAGTTTCCACATACTTCCATAGAGAGAATAATATTTACACAAATCTAATCTGCTGACGTATCCCGTGGTGCGACACACCACGGCCAAGCCTTTATCCGAGTCGTTTAATTACCCACCTCAGCGTGGTATGCGAGGTGGTTCCCTTGGCACGTCTTGTAAAAACAGAGATCGTGTCCCCTTATTACGGGATTCTCATCAATACAGGCATGGGTAACCCAGCCACTTCTAGGACTCCTAGATCATATGAAAGTCCAAATGGACACGGGGATGACGCTTGATATCCACCCTCTTTATAAAGGGGCAAAGCTTTTACCTTTTCCCTCCCGTTCTTAATCGAATCCTTCCCCCGCCTCAAGCTCAAACGCCGAAAGCTCAAGTCTGGTGCTCTGAACCTTCAGTCATGTCCGGATCCAGCCTTCAAGGCCGATGGATGCCCTCCTCCGTCACGGAAGAAGACATCAAAAAGTTGAGGGAGGCCAGGTATCTGGCCACCGAAATGTCGCATCGGCTGCCTCCCCGGGGGCAGGCCGTCCCTTCTCCCAAACCCAACGAGAGCGTTGTGTTTGTCTCCCACTTCCTCCAAGGTCTAGGTTTTGCTCTGGATCCTTTCGTCAGGGGCTTGATGTTTTATTACGGGCTAGATTTCCATGATCTAGCTCCGGACTCCTTCTTGCATATCACGACCTTTGTTGTCGTATGCGAGGCCTTCCTCCGAGTTACCCCCACTTTGGCTTATGGCTCAAGACCTTTGAAGTAAAGCCAACGGTGATCGAAGGGCAACATGCAGAGTGTGGAGGCGCCTCAATACGCAAGATGACGGGAGCTCCGTGGCCCAAAGGTTCCATCCCAGAGGTGTCTGCATTGTGGCAACAGGAGTGGTTCTACATCACGACTCCTAGAAGCACCAAGTGGGCGGCCGCCCCCGTTTTTCGCTCGGGCCCTCCACCACGACTGATGTCATGGATCAACAGAGGACTGAGCTGGGCCTTTACTGCAGAGCCGCATTCGAGATCTCTTCAACGACGATCTCAGTTTGGTTGCGGTAATATAAGTTATGCTAGTTCATCAAGTCCAGCCTTGCAAACATCGGCCCCTTCGCTTGTGGGAGTTCAATCCCGAGGGTCCGCGTGCCATTCAAAATTTTCTCGGCCCGACGCACGAGGATATGTATAAGTCATTCTTCGGACCTCAAGTAGAGTGTCCGGAAATCACCGAGGACGTGGGCCTGAGCAGTAACCGCGCCGCCGAACTGGTAAGGAATTTTCCAGCCGAACATATTATTTCTGAGAGTTTGCTTTTTCGACCAGGACTCGCTAACAAAGGCGAAGTTGATTCGGTGTTTGGCCCCCCTCCCTGAGGGTTTGGAGAATCCGGTATTGGAAAAGATGCTCCTGACCGCAACTTGCCCAGATCCCTTGAAGGAAGATACTGTGGAGGGTAATGCGGGCGGACACGGGCCCCCAACGCTGCCTATTCTATCCGAGGGAGCGAGCGTCTCCGTGAAGGAAGACGACCGGAAGAGGAAAAGGACTGCGCCCGGGAATTCGGAAGCCGAAGCTTCCAAACGGGAGAAGAAATCTTCCACCGGGGGCCCTACCTTGGGGGGCGCTGCTGCCGCACAAAGTCCGCGGGGGGATCAATTCTCCCGGGAGTCGTAAGTGACCCGAAAACTTTAATAATACAGATATGCCTTCCTTTTCTTCTGAGAAAATAACCACCGCATATATTTGTGCAGTTCGGGCCTTAGCCCCTCTCAAATGAGCTCGTCTTCGGGGGATCTTCTTCCAGAGATGATCGAGAGCGAGACGCCTCCTCCGGACTCCTCCGCTCCGGAAGCGGGCGACCCTGAAGTGTCGTCGCGGAGGGCCTCTCCGAGGGCGGAGAGGCCAGAAGGTGATCCAATTGATCCCCGAGGCTCCCAGTGTCCGGCTCCCGAAGAGAGTAGACAAAAGAGTCCGGCGCCGTCTAGTGTGCGATCGGACGTTCTGAGGGAGTTGGTGCGGCGAGCGGCCATCTCAGATGATCACCGTGTGTTGATGAATATGGTGATGGAGAGGATATTGTCCGCTTAAAGCGGATTGCATGAAGCTTTTATGAGTCTACTGACAGGCTTTGAGGTACGTAAAAAGGAATGTGTAATAGTCCTGCACATGTTAGGTGTGCCCTGTGTAGATAGTAGCCCCTGAGACTCTGGTTGTCCTCTGAAACAATGACGAACGGAGGATCATACTCCCAGGTAATAACCATACTGCCTTTATCTGCGGGAGATGGAAACTCCGGTGGCCAGCTGGACTAGCTAGTTTGCCCGTTTAGAACGGCAGTTGGATGCGGCAGATGCCGACATCGAGCTTGTTAACAGAAGGCTTGATGAGGCGCATGGTAAGTATCCTTGTCTTGTAAGCGCCACATAGAAAGAGTATGATGCCAGTGTTTTTAACATGTTATGACTGCAGATGGAGCTGCCAGTGTTGAAGCCTTGTGGGCGAACTTGCCCGAGCCAAGGAACAAGCAAGATTGGGTAATGCGGCTGCTTTGAAGGCGGCCGAAGAGTTGCGAGCCGAGAAGGCCGCACATGGCGAGAGCCGGAAGAAGATGGCCAATATGGCCGTAGAATTAAAAGCCGCCGTAAACCGTTGCCGGGCTCTTGAAAAGGAGAACCAGGCGAAGGCATCGGACCTTGAGAAGGCTGCTGTAACGGGAAAAGACCTCCGCTCTGCTATGAGGGCAAAGAAGGAGGAGCCGCGGGAAGCCGGGGATATTGTAGCCGGGAAGTCCTTTATGCTGTAGAGGAAGTACGGAGATCCACGGTATGCCCCTCTGGATCGGCTGTGGAGTTCGGAGGATGCGTATATGGATCTGGCGGCGAGCGCTGCTGATGCGGCCAAGTACTTCCAGAGTCAGACGGACCGTGAAGTAGACCAGCTGTTTTGGAAGCAATTCCTTTCTCCCGAGCGTCTGCTTTCGTTGACGGACCAATTAGCCGAATGGGCCGAACTAAATGGGTTGTCCGGACTCTCCATGAGGTCTGTTGTGGATCAACTATGGCCGGGAAGGTCAAAACCGAGCAGCTATTTCAGCTTGGTGCAGCAGGTCCTTGATGTGGTACCGCGCATAAATGCGATGAAGAGATCGGCGTGCATAGAAGGCGCACGGATGGCCTTTGCCCGTGCTAAAGCATACTGGGCAGAGATGGATGCTACCACTGTTGCGGTGCAAGATTCGGCCATAGGTCGAAGGGCTGCTGAGCACTACTTTGAGGAAGTTCTTGAGGGTGCTCGTTTGATAGAGACCCAGTGCTCAAAAAATATTATGTTTGAATGACATGTAATCTCATTGTAAGCGAAATGCTTTTTAGATTTTTATGAGGCTACTTTTATACTTTTGCCTGAAAGTAATGTGATGCCTCCTGGGCGGCCGTTTATGTATACATGTGTATAACCTGAAAGATTGCAGTCGTCGGCTTCAACCCCCACGCATATACTGCGGAGGTGTTTGCAAAAACACGCGTTCACACTTAACCCAACGTCTTGGTCCTATTAAGGAGGTGATAGCGGAGCGAGCGAGGCAACCGGACTATAATGCTTTAACACTTTCACTTAGCCATAGGAGTTTGACAGTGGGGCTACTAGATAGCCCCTGGTGGCTCTGCACTCTCCCGATCCCAGGGTGCGTATATGCCTGGCCGAAAAGCGGCCCTTCATTAAGGCGGAGGAATTCTAACATTCCCATGGGTCATCGAGTGGTTGACCAGTCTCACGCTAGATCATGACAGTCAGTTTTCGGCTTTCTCTACTGAGGTGCTCGTCCGGATGAACCAGGGCACAATCACAGTAGTTCTCCTGGTTCTACCTTAGCCGGTAAAGCAGAACGTAAGGCACCAAAACAGGAGCCGGGCAAACCCAACATTTGACCAAAGACAATGATTCGGAGCTGATGCATATAGGGCCAAACTCGCGACGCCGAACACTCCCTAGGGTATTCGGTCTTTGTGGTATAAACCGGGCCTAAAGAATGGCCTTTGTAAAAAGCCCCTTGTGTCCAGGTACGTGCATTGTTCTGGCGTGGCCACATGCCAAGACGTCAGCATCCTTCCTAGCGGTGGATATGTATCAACAAGAGACAGTAAAAAAGGTTTACGCAGGGTCTTAATCTAAAAAGAATCCTTGGGTCGGGTCCCTGCTGCACGTCTGCATCTGTGTCTCCGTTGTGCCGTATCCTGGACGGGTGTAGCACGATGATCATCTGTAAAAGAGAGGAATTTAGGTAAAAAGGTTGTCGTGCAAAAGGATAGTTCTCTAAAGAAACCATGTATAATTCAAGATAAGAAGAAATCGCCACTCGTCTGCGTGCGTTGAGCCCCTTGTACTTTTGAAAGATACGGGTGTGACCGTTTATTCGATATGAGTAGCGGCGCCGGACTTGATTAGTTGTGTCTGAGGTCTTGACGACCTATTGGATGCTTTTGCTGGTCCGGGCGCCTTTAGTGTGCGGCTGCCAAGGCAGCCTCACTCTCTTCGGCGCGCACAGATCGCTTGATACTTCCGTGCACTGAAATGATGCCACGTGGACCGGGCATCTTGAGTGTTAGGGAGGCGTAGTGTGGTATTGCATTAAAGCAAGCGAAAGCTCCGCGTCCGAGTAGTGCTTGATAGCCACTTTTAAACGGAGCAATGTGGAAAGTTAAATGCTCGCGACGGAAGTTATCGGGGGAGCCGAATATAACTTGTAGTAGGAGGGAGCCCGTACAACGAGCCCCTGGGCCTGGCGTTACTCCTTTAAAGGTAGTATTGCTATGGCGAATTTGTGTTGGGTCTAACCCCATCCTGCGGATTGTATCCTGATATATTAGGTTTAGGCTACTGCCGCCATCCATCAAGACTCGTGTGAAGTGGTATCCGCCAATTACTGGGTCTAATACCAGTGCAGCCCATCCTGCGTGCCGGATACTTGATGCGTAATCACGATGGTCAAAGGTGATCGGTTGAGACGACCAGTGGCGGGACTTCGCGGTGAGAGGCACTTGGGTAAATTTTTCAGGGAGTGCCACATTGTTTTTTCTCTTGATCACGTGTAACACGTTTACTGTTTTGACTTCGGGTGAAAATTTCTTTTGTTCCCCCTTGTCTTGTTCGGGAGGTTCGTCCTCGTCTTCACTTGGTGTATCCTCCCCCTTGTGTATGGCGTTAAGCTTGCCGGACTGCTTGAAGACCCAACATTCTCTGTGGGTATGATTAGCAGGTTTGCTAGGGGTACTATGGATCTGACATACTTGGTCCAGAATTTTGTTGAGGCTGGACAGTTCATCCCTGGTGCCTTTGGAAGGCGGCTTTTGGTTTGGCCGAGGGACTTTGAATCTGGCATTTACTGCCGTGCCCTTCGTGCTGTCTTCTTTATTTCGGCGTTTGTTATTGCTGTTGCACCATGATTTCCTGTTTCCATCTCTAACTTCAGATGTACTGGGGTCGCTGGTGCTGCATCTGGCTAGCCAGCTGTCCTCACCCATGCATCCATCGTTCTCGATTTGTTAATGCGGCCATCGTTCTCGGTTTGTTTTGGCCGAGGTGACTGGCGAGCCATTCATCGCAGACGATGTGCTTGAAAGCCGCTAAGGCTTCAGTGTCCGGGCAGTCGACAATCTGGTTCTTTTTAGTAAGAAACCTATTCCAAAGCTTTCGGGCTGACTCTCCGGGCTGTTGAGTTATGTGACTCAGGTCGTTCGCATCCGGAGGTCGGACATAAGTCCCTTGAAAGTTTGCCCGAAAGGCGTCTTCGAGCTCTTCCCAACTTCCAATGCAGCTTTCGGGGAGGCCTTTGAGCCAGTGACGAGCTGGCCCTTTGAGTTTGAGAGGTAAGTATTTGATGGCATGGAGATCATCCCCTTGAGCCATATGTATATGAAGGATATAGTCCTCAATCCAGACCCCAGGGTTTGTTGTTCCGTCGTATGCCTCTATGTTTACGGGCTTGAATCCCTTTGGAAATTCATGATCCAGCACCTCATTGATGAAACATAGGGGGTGTGCGGCACCCCTGTAGCTGGGTGTGCCGCGTTGTTCGGATGTTTGTTGTGGTGCATTGTATGCTGGGGCGCGCTTGCGTGGTCCATAGATGGATCTTGTTGCACCGTCCTTCGGGTGCGAGCCCTCGCCTGGGTCGCGTGTTGCATTGTGAGCGGCGTTGAATGCCGTTTTGTGGTGGTAGAGGGGTCGTCTATCCGACCAGGTGGCTGCTTTGATGTTTGGTTGTGGGGGGTCTGAGGCCTCCTCATCGAATTCGGGTAGCAGCTTCCGCTTTGGGTAGCTCTTGGAGGGGCGATTGTCGCCATACCTTGCTACAGTGTTGAGTATTTTGCTCCATCTGAATTGGAGCGTGTTTTGTGCGGCCTTGAGCCTCCGCTTCTGCTTTTTGAGGCTCCTTGCGGTGGCAACGAGCCTTTTACGGGCATTCTGCTGCTCCGAGTGCCTGTCCGGCGTTATGTCGTCCGGACCATTATCATTGATAGGATTTGTTTGTTCGGTTTGATTATCCGGATTGCCATTGTCTGGCAGCAGTTCGCCCTGCTCCAGTGCTGGATCCGTATGATCGCTATTTCTGTCGAGGTGGGATTTGGGGCGGCGCTTGCATCGCCGCTTTGACTGCTTTCCGAGGGAACAATCCTTCGGTGCATTCTTCCGCTCCGCACCGTCATATTTGGGTGCGTCCACCATGTATACGTCATGTGACGAGGTGGCGTTCCAGGGCTCGACAGGCGCTGATTCTTCATCGTCTCCTTCATCGGCGTCCATACCGTTAATGTCGTCGGAGTTGAAGTCGAGCATGTCGGTTAAATTGTCGACACTGGCTACCAAGTGGGTGGTGGGCGGGTTTTGAATTTCTTCATCGTCCGAATCCCAACCTTGCTGACCGTAGTCCGGCCAGGGTTCTCTTGATAAAGAGAGAGACTTCAGTGACTTCAGGATATCGCCGAAAGGCGAGTGCTGAAAGACGTCCGTGGCCGTGAACTCCATGATCGGCGCCCAATCGGATTCGCTCGGCAGGGGCGCGAAGAGTTCGGAGTTCGGAGAAGAATCCGGCTCCATGGAGTCACGAGTCTTGATGAGTACGGGGCTGGTGTTCGGCTCAACCGCCGTTGGGATCGCAGCCCCCAAGGTGGCGTCCAACCGCCCATCCTCGATCGGCGTGGTCGGCTCCAAACTAAGGGTCGGAGCCAATGCGGGTGCGGCCTCCAGGGCACTGTTCGGCGGCAGAGCTAGATCATGCTCGTCGTGACAGAGCGGCGCGCTCGGCAGTGGTTCGAATCCGTCGAAGATCAAGTCCCCGCAGATATCGGCCGTATAGTTTAAACTTCCGAATCTGACCTCACGGCCAAGGGCGTAGCTTTCGATCTGCTCTAGATGGCCAAGTGAATCGGCCCGCAGTGCGAAGCCGCCAAAGACGAAGATCTGTCCGGGGAGGAAGGTCTCACCCTGGACTGCATCGCCATTGATGATCGTAGGAGCCATGAGGCCTGACGGCGACGGCACAGAGGAACTCTCAATGAAAGCACCAATGTCGGTGTCAAAACCGGCGGATCTCGGGTAGGGGGTCCCGAACTGTGCGTCTAGGCCGGATGGTAACATGAGGCAGGGGACACGAAGTTTTACCTAGGTTCGGGCCCTCTCGATGGAGGTGAAACCCTACGTCCTGCTTGATTAATATTGATGATATGGGTAGTACAAGAGTTGATCTACCACAAGATCAGAGATGCTAAACCCTAGAAGCTATCCTATGATATGATTGTTGATGTGTATGTTGTCCTACGGACTAGAACCCCCCGGTTTATATAGACACCGGATAGGATTAGGGTTACATAGAGTCGGTTACAATGGTAGGAGATCTGAACATCCGTATCGCCAAGCTTGTCTTCCATGCCAAGAGAAATCCCTTCCGGACACGGGATGGAGTCTTCAATCTTGTATCTTCATAGTCCAGGAGTCCGGCTGAAGGTATAATTCGGCTATCCGAACACCCCCTAATCCAGGACTCCCTCAACGTCCCTCTGGCAACGGGGAGAAAGTGTGTCCTGCGGCGGGCCAGCTCTGGTGAGCCGGTCCAGCCCGGCAGGACCGTGCAGCGGCAAGAGGCCAGGGGGAGTCCGTGCGCCTGACGAGGGTCGTGGCAGCGAGGAAGGTGGTGAAGGCCCCGGTGGTGAAGAAGAAAGCGGCCGCCTCTTCTTCGTCCAAGCGTCGCCGGACTCCATCCCCTTCTCCTCCTCCCGCATATGTTGACACGAAGGTCATCCTCGATCTTGGGTCTCTCAGCCCAAGGAGGAAGAGGAAGGCGGCGGAAGAGGAGACAGAGGATGAGTAAGCATCTTGCCCTTCATCATCTCCGTTCCTTCAGACCATGCTGGTTTTCTTGACTTGTTTTCATCTTCGCGAGGATGTGGAGATGCTAGCGCAGAGGGTGGCGAAGAGGGCCAGGGCCTCGACGGGCGGCCAACCCCCAGCGGGCACCTCGAGTACGCTGCTAGTGGTGGAGAGCAGCCCGGATAGCAGCCCCCGGCGCAGCCCCCAGCATGCGTTCACTACTCTCTCCTCATCGATATGTGCCGGGGTACGATCCCTTTGTGCTGACCTTGTCGTGGTTGCAGGAGGAGGACGGCAGCAGGAGGAGCCACTAAGGGCCACCCCCAACACGCTGCCCCCATCAACCACGCTGCCCCAAGGAGCGTCCCCGGCAAGGGTGCCAAGCACCGAGCCCATGCGCACGGAGGAGGAGGAGGCAAATCCGGGCGCCGGTGGCTCCGCCCCGGCACCAAATGTTAGCGAGGAGGGGGCCACCTCTTCCCAGCCCGGCATGGGTGAGTTATTTGCCTTCTGTCCCTGTTCTTGCTTCTTCTTTTCAAACCTTGCTCTTGGCTTTGCCTCATTCCCCTCCTCGGTATCCAGACCCTTCCCCGGCGGACTGCGAGGACATTGACACCGTCATTGAGGAGGTTGCCAGGGACGCCGAGGCCGAGGCCGCCAAGATCGCCGCCGAGGAGGTCGCCAAGGGTGCTGCTGAGGATGCTGCTAAGTGGCTGGCCGGGGAGACCGGCGAGGCCATTGCCGAGGAGGCCAGCGAGGGGCCTGCCAGGGAGGCCGGCAAGGCTGCTGCCGAGGAGGGGGTGGTTGACGACCAACCTTCCCCCTCTGTTGCCTCTGTCCCGGGCAAGTACTTGAAGGTGAGCGATGACCTATTTGTCTACCTCCCAGGGATGACGAGTACCAGGGTGCCCACCGAGGGGGAGGTGTTTGATGACGAGGTGCTCGCCGCTGCCGGGCTTGAGGTTGTTGACGAACTGAGCGCCGGTGGCAGCGATTCCCAGGAAGAACGGCTCCTCCAGGCCATGAGCGCCAACTTCTAGAAGCTCCAGTCGCTTCACTGTGCCCGCCTGGACAAGGCCAAGTCCAGGATGGCAGCGGTGGACCATGCAGAGGCGGACCTCGAGGGGTTCATTGCCGAGATGCAGGCTTGGTTCCGCCAGGCCTGTAAGGAACTGAAGACCGCCCAGGATTTGCTGGCCGAGCGCAAGCAGGAGCTTGTCCTGAAGCATGCCGATGTCGAGAAGGCCCAGGACGCGGCGAAAGCATAGGCCTCCAAGGACGAGGCCGCTCGACACCAGCACCAGACCATGCTGAACTCCTAGGAGGAGGACCTCGCCGCTCGTGAGGAGAAGCTCGCCGCGACACGCCGTGGCAAGGATGAGGAGGTCGAGAAGCTTGTCGTGCAGTGGACTCGGGAGCTGGAGCAGAGGCACGAGGAGGCACTCAATGCTCAGGCCCAGGTCTAGGCCGGCAAGGTGAACGAGTTGGAGGTGGAGCGGAACGGGCTGAAGAAGCAGGTCCTGGAGCTGACGGAGGAGAGGGATGTGGCCAAAGGCGCTTTGGCTGACGTGCAGGCCACAGTCCTCGACAAGGTCGAGCTGCTCTCCAAGGCCAATGACTCCATCAGGGACCTAAAGCTGAAGCTGGAGGGCCTCGAGGGGATGCTCTCGGAGGTCAGGGCCTGGGAAGAGACCCTGACCAAAGATCTGGAGGCCGAGAAGCAGCTGCGGAGGAATGATGCCGCCAAGCACCTGGATTTTGTGAAGGGCGAAAACCTCTGGGTCAGCCGCCTCGCCGACATCGCCGGCAGGATCACCACGCAGCTGGCTACCATGGGGATGCCGAACATGAGGTATGCCCCGGAGCCGAATGTGAGTCCCAATGCAAAACTGACCCTGTTCTTTGAGGGTGTTCTCGGAGCTCTGGAGCAATTCCGCTCCAACAGAGCGACCTCCCTGGCCAATGAGGCCCGGAAGCTTTGCCGGGGTGTCCTGACCAAGGTCCTCACCAAGGTGGCATACTGGAACCCCAACCTCGACTTCGATGCCGCGCTGGAGAGCTTGCCGGAGGGTGTGGACCTCGTGGCCCTCGAAGAGCGTATCGAGCCCATCATCAGCCGCGTCGACAAAGTTCGGAGGATAGAGGGCCAGCGCCGGGACTAGGCACCCTATTTCTCATTGCCGCTGCGGGTTCATGACCAAGACAATTTTTAACTTTAGTTAGAACCGCAACAACAATTGATGTAATATAACTTCGCAGTACCTTGAAACAATGCATGTTATTTTCCTGTTCGATCGTTCTTTGTATGTACACCCTATGCTCAACTGGATAGGCTTGCCGGCCCGCGAACCCAGGCTGCGGCGTTTCGAGGACGGATCCTCGCAACCGGCCAGGTGTGCTCGCGGACAAGTAAACCACCTTCCCATTCTCAACACGACCGCTTGAACTGCTGAGCAGACTCGAAACAGAACAAGGGCCTTGCCAATAGCGAGAAGGCCACCTTGCCATTCTCGACTCGGCTGCTCGACTATTGAGCAGACTCGAAACAGAACAAGGGAGTTGCCAATAGTGGAAGGCCCCCATCGCATGCAGGTTTTTCATACCAAGAGCAGGATCTTCGAGGAAAACAACCTTATACATAAAAGAATTACTCAAAGTTTCGAATGACTCAGCCTTTCTGTCGCCGCGCGAGCGTTTATGGCATCCGCAAATGATGCTGCTCATTCAGTCGTCTTCTTCTTGGGAGCCATGGCGATGAAGAACTGCTAAACTAACTGCTAGACCGGATTTTCACAACTGTGCCCCCTACCTGGCGTGCCAAATATGTCAGTGCGAGCGACACCTATGGAATCACCGCGATCCCTTCTACGGTTGGCGGGCGCGAGGTTGTGCAAAGAGCGGGTCTAGTAGTCAGCACAAAGATCGTTTAGCCAGGTTCAGGCCGCAAGGATGCGTAAAACCCTAATCCCGCTTTGGTGTATATTTGAGTGTTCTTGAGCTTTCGAACTAGCTGCGGTGCATGTGTAGTCCAAAAGATCCAAATCCCTCTCCAGTACGCCTCGGGCCTCCTTTTATAGTCAAAAGGGGGCGCCACAGTGGCACACAAGAGGTGGAAAGGTATACAATGGTTAAGTCTATCCTCTGGCACTGTCGGACAAATGCATTTAATGTGCTACCGATGTTCCCTTCTTGCTTTATCGGGGACGGCAAGGAAGCTCGTCCCAGCTATCGCTGCCTCGCCTGGCTCTGACGCGCGTCCGAGCTGATGAGGCATTGTAGTGCCATGTTGGCTGGCTGCTGGGCTGGCGGGGCGGCAGAGTCTTCACGAAGATGTGCATGCCACCACGTAGGCGCTTGCTGAGTTGGCCTGGAGGCCGCGTGTCGCCACACAGGTGCTTGCCCAACTGGTTGGGCTGGCAACTGTATGGGGACGGCGATGGAGTCTTGGTAGACATGGGCCTGGCTGTGGCCACGCAAGTGTCCTCGGCAAGGGTCTTGTCGAGGCCCCGACAAGGGTCTTGCCGCGGCATCATGGTCATCCCCGGCAAGGATCTTGTCGGGGGTCTCGTGGATTTCCTCGGCAAGGATCTTGTCGAGGATTGTCGTCTTCTGGTCCTCATCTGATCTTGTGTGCTTATGATCTTCACAAAGATTTGTATGTCATCATGGAGGTGCCTCCCGAGCCTTGGTTCCAATGTGGTTCATGGTGTTGGAACCCTTGCGCTCAAGGGAGGCGTGCTCTGCTGGCGTTGGGCAAGTTGCCGCGGCAAGGCTCTTGCCAGGGCTGCGGAGGCTGCCGCGGCAAGGGTCTTGCCGGGGGAGTCCACCTCGCCCTCTTTCTCTTTGTGTCTATGGTCTTGGCGTTGTTCTGGTTGCCTTGTGGTTTTGCTTCCTCTGCCCCGCTAGGTATGGCTGTAGGTGCAGCTCTAACTGTCTGCGCACAAGTAAAGGGGTACAAAAGGGAGCCCCTACTTTTGTGCACCGACACCAAGCATGCTTAACAACTTGGAGATATAGCAATTGTATTTGTTTCTCATGTATTTAGTACATCCAAATTTGATTCATTTCTCACATGGTATACAATAACAGAATGCAACCACAACAATTGAACATCGCATGCAGAATTAAACCATGCAGTTAAGTAAACACCACAACAAATGAACCCAATGTTAACTAAGCACTACATTGCACAATATAACATACTGCTAATAGAAGATCAGACAGTTAACCAAACCAAGCATGCTTAATAACATGGAAATATAGTAATTTGCTACCTCTTGAGCACTGCGTTGGTTTTCCCCGAAGTGGAAGGGATGATGCAGTAAAGTAGCATAAGTATTTCCCTTAGTTTTGGAGAACCAAGGTATCAATCCAGTAGGAGGCTACGCGCAAGTCCCTCGTACCTGCACAAAACAAATAAATCCTCGCAACCAACGCAAATAGGGGTTGTCAATCCCTATGAGGCCACTTACGAGTGTGAGATCTGATAGATATGATAAAGATAATATTTTTGGTATTTTTATGATAATGATGCAAAGTAAAATAAAGGCAAAGTAAATAGCAAAGTAGTAAGAGAACAATATGATGAAGATAGACCCGGGGGCCATAGGTTTCACTAGTGGCTTCTCTCGAGAGCATAAGTATTCTACGGTGGGTGAACAAATTACTGTTGAGCAATTGACAGGATTGAGCATAATTATGAGAATATCTAGGCATGATCATGTATATAGGCATCACGTCCGAGACAAGTAGACTGACTCCTGCCTGCATCTACTACTATTACTCCACTCATCGACCGCTACCAGCACGCATCTAGAGTATTAAGTTAAAAACAGAGTAACGCCTTGAGCAAGATAACATGATGTAGAGGGATAGACTCATGTAATATGAAGAAAACCCCATCTTGTTATCCTCGATGGCAACAATACAATATGTGCCTTGCTGCCCTTAATGTCACCTGGAAAGGACACCGCAAGATTGAACCCAAAGCTAAGCACTTCTCCCATTGCAAGAAAGATCAATCTAGTAGGCCCAACCAAACTGATAATTCGAAGAGACTTGCAAAGATAACCAATCATACATAAAATAATTCAGAGAAGATTCAAATATTATTCATAGATAGACTTGATCATAAACCCACAATTCATCGATCTCAACAAACACACCGCAAAAAGAAGATTACATCGAATAGATCTCCACAAGAGAGGGGGAGAACATTGTATTGAGATCCAAAAAGAGAGAAGAAGCCATCTAGCTACTAACTATGGACCCGTAGGTCTGAGATAAACTACTCACACTTCATAGGAGGGGCCATGGTGTTGATGTAGAAGCCCTCCATGATCGATGCCCCCTCCGGCGGAGCTCCGGAACAGGCCCCAAGATGGGATCTCGTGGATACAGAAAGTTACGTCGGTTGAATTAGGGTTATGGCTTCTGTTCTGATCGTTTGGGGGTACGTGGATATATATAGGAGGAAGAAGTACGTCGGTGGAGCAACAGGGGGCCCACGAGGGTGGGGGGCGTGCCTTGTAGGGTAGGGCGCGCCCCCTACCTCGTGGCCTCCTGTTACGTGCCTTGGCGTAGGGTCCAAGTCTCCCGGGTCTTATCTGTTGAGAAAATCACGTTCCCGAAGGTTTCATTCCGTTTGGACTCCGTTTGATATTCCTTTTCTTCGAAACCCTAAAACAGGCAAAAAACAACAATTCTAGGCTGGGCCTCCGGTTAATAGGTTAGTCCCAAAAATAATATAAAAGTGGATAATAAAGCCCAACAATGTTTAAAATAGTAGATAATATAGCACGGAGCAATCAAAAATTATAGATACGTTGGAGACGTATCAAGCATCCCCAAGCCTAATTCCTGCTCATCCTCGAGTAGGTAAATGATAAAAACAGAATTTTTGATGCGGAGTGCTACTTGGCATAATTTTAATGTAATTCCTCTTAATTGTGGTATGAATATTCAGATCTGAAAGACTCAAGACAAAATTTCATATTGACATAAAAATAATAATACTTCAAGCATACTAACTAAGCAATTATGTCTTCTCAAAATAACTTGGCCAAAGAAAGTTATCCCTACAAAATCATATAGTCTGGCTATGCTCCATCTTCACCACACGAAATATTTAAATCATGCACAACCCCGATGACAAGCCAAGCAATTGTTTCATACTTTTGACATTCTCAAAACTTTTTCAATTTTCACGCAATACATGAACGTGAGCCATGGACATAACACTGTAGGTGGAATAGAGTGGTGGTTGTGGATAAGACAATAAGGGAGAAGATAGTCTCACATCAACTAGGCGTATCAACGGGCTACGGAGATGCCCATCAATAGATATCAATGTGAGTGAGTAGGGATTGCCATGCAACGGATGCACTAGAGCTATAAGTATATTAAAGCTCAAAAATAAACTAAGTGGGTGTGCATCCAGCTTGCTTGCTCATGAAGACCTAGGGCATTTTGAGGAAGCCCATCATTGGAATATACAAGCCAAGTTATATAATGAAAAATTCCCACTAGTATATGAAAGTGATAACATGAGAGACTCTCTACTATGAAGATCATGGTGCTACTTTGAAGCACAAGTGTGGTAAAAGGATAGTAGCATTGCCCTTTCTCTCTTTTTCTCTCATTTTTTTATTTGGGCCTTTTTTATGGCCTCTTTTCTTTGTTTTTTTTCATCCGGAGTCTCATCCCGACTTGTGGGGGAATCATAGTCTCCATCATCCTTTCCTCACTGGGACAATGCTCTAATAATGATGATCATCACACTTTTATTTTTCTTACAACTCAACAATTACAACTCGATACTTAGAACAAAATATGACTCTATATGAATGCCTCCGGCGGTGTACCGGGATATGCAATGATGCATGAGTGACATGTATGAAAGAATTATGAATGGTGGCTTTGCCACAAATACGATGTCAACTACATGATCATGCTAGGCAATATGACAATGATGGAGTGTGTCATAACAAATGGAACGGTGGAAAGTTGCATGGAAATATATCTCAGAATGGCTATGGAAATGCCATAATAGGTAGGTATGGTGGCTGTTTTGAGGAAGGTATATGGTGGGTGTATGATGCCGGCGAAAGGTGCGCGGTATTAGAGAGGCTAGCAAAGGTGGAAGGGTGAGAGTGCGTATAATCCATGGACTCAACATTAGTCATAAAGAACTCACATACTTATTGAAAAACCTATTAGTTATCGAAACGAAGTACTACACGCATGCTCCTAGGGGGATAGATTGGTAGGAAAAGACCATCGCTCGTCCCCGACCGCCACTCATAAGGAAGACAATCAAAAAATAAATCATGCTCCGACTTCATCACATAACGGTTCACCATACGTGCATGCTACGGGAATCACAAACCTCAACACAAGTATTTCTCAAATTCACAACTACTCACCTAGCACAACTTTAATATCACCATCTCTATATCTCAAAACAATTATCAAGTATCAAACTTATCATAGTATTCAACACACTCATAAGAAAGTTTTATTATTAATCTTGCATACCAAGCATATTAGGATTTTAATAAAATTACCATGGTATTTAAGACTCTCAAAATAATCTAAGTGAAGCATGAGAGATCAATAGTTTCTATAAAACAAATCCACCACCGTGCTCTAAAAGATATAAGTGAAGCACTAGAGCAAAATTATATAACTCAAAAGATATAAGCGAAGCACATAGAGTATTCTAACAAATTCCAAATTATGTATGGCTCTCTCAAAAGGTGTGTACAGCAAGGATGATTGTGGTAAACTAACAAGCAAAGACTCAAATAATACAAGACGCTCCAAGCAAAACACATATCATGTGGCGAATAAAAATATAGCTCCAAGTAAAGTTACCGATAGAAGTAGATGAAAGAGGGGATGCCTTCCGGGGCATCCCCAAGCTTTGGCTTTTAGGTGTCCTTAGATTATCTTGGGGGTGCCATGGGCATCCCCAAGCTTAGGCTCTTGCCACTCCTTGTTCCATAATCCATCAAATCTTTACCCAAAACTTGAAAACTTCACAACACAAAACTTAAAGTAGAAAATCTCGTGAGCTCCGTTAGCGAAAGAAAACAAAAGACCACTTCAAGGTACTGTAATGAACTCATTATTTATTTATATTGGTGTTATACCTACTGTATTGAAACTTCTTTATGGTTTATAAACTATTTTACTAGCCATAGATTCATCAAAATAAGCAAACAACACACGAAAAACAGAATCTGTCAAAAACAGAACAGTCTGTAGTAATCTGTAGCTAGCGCAAGATCTGGAACCCCAACAATTCTGAAATAAATTTCTGGACGTGAAGAATTTATCTATTAATCATCTTCAAAAAGAATTAACTAAATAGCATTCTCCAAATAAAAATGGCAGCAGTTCTCGTGAGCGCTAAATTTTCTGTTTTTTACAGCAAGTTCAACAAGACTTTCCCCAAGTCTTCCCAACGGTTCTACTTGGCACAAACACTAATTAAACACAAAAAAACAAAGGTTAGATAATTTATTTATTACTAAACAGGAGCAAAAATCAAGGAATAAAAATAAAATTGGGTTGCCTCCCAACAAGCGCTATCGTTTAACGCCCCTTGCTAGGCATAACAAGCAAGAATAGATCTAGGTATTGCCATATTTGGTAGGCAATCCATAAGTGGCTCTAATAATAGATTCATAAGGTAATTTAATATTTTTTCTAGGAAAGTGTTCCATGCCTTTCCTTAATGGAAATTGGAATCTAATATTTCCTTCCTTCATATCAATAATTGCACCAATCGTTCTAAGGAAAGGTCTACCAAGAATAATAGGACATGAAGGATTGCAATCTATGTCAAGAACAATAAAATCTACGGGCACATAATTCCTATTTGCAACAATAAGAACATCATTAATTCTTCTCATAGGTTTATTAATAGTGGAATCCGCAAGGTGCAAGTTTAGAGAGCAATCATCAAAATCACAGAAACCTAACAAATCACACAAAGTCTTTGGAATCGTGGAAACACTAGCACCAAAATCACATAAATCATAGCATTCATGATCTTTAATTTTAATTTTAATAGTTGGTTCCCACTCATCATAAAGTTTTCTAGGGATAGAAACTTCCAATTCAAGTTATTCTTCATAAGATTGCATCAAGGCATCAATGATATGTTTAGTAAACGCTTTATTTTGATTATAATCATGAGGAGAATTTAACACGGATTGCAAGAAGGAAATACAATCAATCAAAGAGCAATTTTCATAGTTAAATTCCTTGAAATCCATAATAGTGGGTTTAGCAACATCTAGGGTTTTAATTTCTTCGATCCCACTTTTATCAAATTTAGCATCAAGATCAACAAATTCCGAATTCTTAGAACGCCTTCTAGGTAAAGGTGGATCATATTCAGTCCCATCATTATCAAGATTCATATTGCAAAACAAAGATTTAATAGGGGACATATCAATAACTTTTAGATCTTCATCATTATTTTCATAGGAACTAGAAGAACACGCTTTTATAAAGGCATCTTTCTTAGCACGCATCCTAGCGGTTCTTTCTTTGCACTCATCAATGGAAATTCTCATGGATTTGAGAGACTCATTGATATCATGCTTAGGTGGAATATATCTAAATTTCAAAGAATCAACATCAAGAGAAATTCTATCAACGTTCCTAGCCAAATCATCAATCTTAAGCAATTTTTCTTCAATCATAGCATTAAAATTCTTTTTCAAAGTAATAAATTCTTTAATATTAGATTCAAAATAAGAGGGCATCTTATTATAATTTCCATAAGAATTGTTTTAGGAATTACCATAATTATTAGAGGGATTACTAGGATAAGGCCTAGGATTAAAATTTCATCTATACACGTTGTTACCAAAATTGTTCCTACCAACAAAATTCACATCCATAGATTCATTATTATTCTCAATCAAAATAGACAAGGGCATATCATTAGGATCAGAAGAAACACTCTTATTAGCAAATAGTTTCATAAGTTCATCCATCTTTCCACTCAAAACGTTAATTTCTTCTATCACATGCACCTTTTTATTAGTAGATCTTTCAGTGTGCCATTGAGAATAATTAACCATAATATTATCTAGGAGTTTAGTAGCTTCTCCTAAAGTGATTTCCATAAAAGTGCCTCCCGCGGCCGAATCTAAAAGATTTCTACAAGCAAAATTCAATCCGGCATAAATTTTTTGAACAATCATCCACAAATTTAAACCATGAGTAGGGCAATTATGTATCATTAATTTCATTCTCTCCCAAGCTTGTGCAACCTGTTCATGATCAAGTTGCTTAAAGTTCATAATATCGTTTCTAAGAGAGATGATCTTAGCGGGAGGAAAATACTTAGAGATAAAAGCATCTTTGCACTTGTTCCATGAATCAGTACTATTTTTAGGCAAAGACGAAAACCAAGCTTTAGCACGATCTCTAAGCGAAAAAGGAAATAACTTCAATTTAACAATATCATTATCCACATATTTCTTCTTTTGCATGTCACACAAATCAACGAAGCTATTAAGATGGGTAGCGGCATCTTCACTAGGAAGGCCGGAAAACGGATCTTTCATGACAAGATTCAGCAAAGCAGTATTAATTTCACAAGATTCAGCATCGGTAAGAGGAGCAATCAGCGTGCTAATAACATCATTGTTGTTGGTATTGGTGAAGTCACACAATTTAGTATTATCTTGAGCCACCATGACAAGCAAACAAACTAACACACAAGCAAACAAAGAGGCAAACGGGCAAAAAGAGGCAAATAGAGAAAAAGAGGGAGGATAGAGAGAGAGGGCGAATAAAACGGCAAGGGTGAAGTGGGGGAGAGGAAAATGAGAGGCAAATGGAAAATAATGTAATGCGGGAGATAAGGGTATGTGATGGGTACTTGGTATGTTGACTTTTGCGAAGACCTCCCCGACAACGGCGCCAGAAATCCTTCTTGCTACCTCTTGAGCACTGCGTTGGTTTTCCCCGAAGAGGAAGGGATGATGCAGTAAAGTAGCGTAAGTATTTCCCTCAGTTTTTGAGAACCAAGGTATCAATCCAGTAGGAGGCTACGCGCAAGTCCCTCGTACCTGCACAAAACAAATAAATCCTCGCAACCAACACAAATAGGGGTTGTCAATCCCTATGAGGCCACTTACGAGAGTGAGATCTGATAGATATGATAAATATAATATTTTTGGTATTTTTATGATAAAGATGCAAAGTAAAATAAAGGCAAAGTAAATAGCAAAGTAGTAAGAGAACAATATGATGAAGATAGACCCGGGGGCCATAGGTTTCACTAGTGGCTTCTCTCAAGAGCATAAGTATTCTATGGTGGGTGAACAAATTACAGTTGAGCAATTGACAGAATTGAGCATAATTATGAGAATATCTAGGCATGATAATGTATATAGGCATCACGTCCGAGACAAGTAGACCGACTCCTGCCTGCATCTACTACTATTACTCCAAACATCGACCGCTATCCAACATGCATCTAGAGTATTAAGTTAAAAACAGAGTAACACCTTAAGCAAGATGACATGATGTAGAGGGATAGACTCATGCAATATGAAGAAAACCCCATCTTGTTATCCTCGATGGCAACAATACAATACGTGCCTTGCTGCCCTTACTGTCACCGGGAAAGGACACTGCAAGATTGAACCCAAAGCTAAGCACTTCTCCCATTGCAAGAAAGATCAATCTAGTAGGCCAAACCAAACTGATAATTCGAAGAGACTTGCAAAGATAACCAATCATACATAAAAGAATTCAAAGAAGATTCAAATATTATTCATAGATAGACTTGATCATAAACCCACAATTCATCGGTTCTCAACAAACACACCACAAAAAGAAGATTACATCGAATAGATCTCCACAAGAGAGGGGGAGAACATTGTATTGAGACCCAAAAAGAGAGAAGAAGCCATCTAGCTACTAACTATGGTCCCGTAGGTCTGAGATAAACTACTCACACTTCATCGGAGGGGCTATGGTGTTGATGTAGAAGCCCTCCGTGATCGATGCCCCCTCCGGCGAAGCTCCAGAACAGGCCCCAATACGGGATCTCGTGGATACAGAAAGTTACGACGGTGGAATTAGGGTTTTGGCTCCTGTTTTGATCATTTGGGGGTACGTGGATATATATAGGAGGAAGAAGTACGTTGGTGGAGCAACAGGGGGCCCACGAGGGTGGGGGGCGCGCCTTGTAGGGTAGGGCACCCCCCTACCTCGTGGCCTCCTATTATGTGCCTTGGCGTAGGGTCCAAGTCTTCCGGGTCTTATCTGTTGAGAAAATCACGTTCCCAAAGGTTTCATTCCGTTTGGACTCCGTTTGATATTCCTTTTCTTTGAAACCCTAAAACAGGAAAAAAACAACAATTCTGGGCTGGGCCTCCGGTTAATAGGTTAGTCCCAAAAATAATATAAAAGTGGATAATAAAGCCCAATAATGTTTAAAATAGTAGATAATATAGCATGGAGCAATAAAAAATTATAGATACGTTGGAGACGTATCACAATTGTATTTGTTTCTCATGTATTTAGTACAGCCAAATTCGATTTATTTCTCACATGGTATACAATAACAGAATGTAGCCACAACAATTGAACATCGCATTGCAGAATTGAACCAAACAGTTAACTAAACACCACAACAAATGAAGCAAACAATTGAGCACCACATTGCACAATATAACATACTCCTAATAGAAGATCAGATAGTTAACCAAACCAAGCAGGCTTAACAACTTGGAAATATAGCAATTGTATTTGTTTCTCATGTATTTAGTACAGAAAATTTCGATTTATTTCTCACATGGTATACAATAACAGAATGCACCCACAACAATTGAACATCACATTGCAGAATTGAACCAAATAATTAACTAAACACCACAACAAATGAACCAAACGTTAACTAAGCACCACATTGCACAATATGACATACTCCTAACAGAAGATCGGACAGTTAACCAAATCAAGCATGCTAGACAACTTGGAAAATTGCACCCTGAAGAATTGAACATCACATTTGCAGAATTGAACCAAATAGTTAACTGAACACCACATTGCACGACATATAGGACATATTGTAGCGATCCAACCTCAAACGGTTGAATCTCTGTGCATACACTACAAAAAATACACTTCCGTGATGATACGTGTTTGTCACAGTAGGTCATGTTTTCTGTCATGCATGTACATCCATGACAAATTTATGACAGAACCAAGATAGTCATACCTGTGCTGTCGTAGAAGTGTTCCATGACATTACCAAAATTATCACCATGGAAGTGTCCACTTCCATGAGATAAATCGCGCGTCACAGAAGTGCTTTCGTCAAGGGTGGCTGACACATGGCATCCACCGTAACGGAACACCGTTAAGATATCGGTTCTGGTTTTGGATCCGATAACCCGTTAACAACCCCGACCAATGGGGATTTTCCATGTGTAAAATCATCATTGGCTGGAGGGAACACGTGTCGGCTCACCGTTGGGACAGATGTCATCCACTCATTGGACCCAAAGCGCCTATGATACATCGACACGTGGCACGGCTCAACAGAGGCCCATTCCTGTGAAAAGGCCAGCCCGTTTGACTTGGTCAAAAGGTGGCGGGCTGGCCCACGACAAGCCTGTTAACGGCCTGTTCACATATAGCCCATTTACAGCCCGCTAACCCAGGGCCCGTTTACGGCCTATCCGAATTAGGCCCAGTAGCGTCATCTGGGTCGTCCAATATAATTCCAACCCATTTTAACTTCCGGTCCATGTATAGCCCATGACGTCTTTTGGCCCATATGAGGCCCTTACTAACCCTCGACCCATTAACGGCCCATGGTAAAACTGACCCATAATGAACAGTGTATCACTTTATACCCATTAACGGCCCATTATTCCATTGGGCCATTTCTAGCCCATGTTATCTTTCGTCCTTCTTAGGGCCCATTTATTCTTGGGCTCATTTCCAGCATTTGGTTACTTACGGCCCATTACTGTCATTTTCTGCTCGTGGGACAAATTCATCTCGTGCTTACAGTCGGCCCATTTGTGGCCCGTTAATATGTTGGGCCGTTTTCATAGCATCATCAAATATGACCATTAACGACGGCCCATTATGGTCGGCCCAGGAACGGACGATTCCAACTCTAGCCCATTTACGGCCATAAAGCGGTATGTTATTGGCCCATGTTTGGGTAATCGATCATATGGCCCGTATAAGGCCCATTGATGATACGGCCCGTAGAAGGCCCATTGATGATATGGCCCATAGAAGGCCCATTGTTTCTACGGCCCGTAGAAGGCCCAGTGTCACTACAGTAAATATGTAGCCCATGGTTATTGTGGCCTAGTTTTAAAAAATAGGGTATTGTGGCCACTAGCAAACCGCGGAAAAAGAACAACATTGACTACAAGCAAACAAATAAACAAGACCACAAGGAAATAAATAAGCAAGCAACTTATGCTAGGCTATCACGGCTATTACACATATTACATCCATTGGGCATCAAAGTTCGCCTCTAGTGCAAATATAGGGAACAAAGGAGCATAGCATATACACTGGTTGTCAAAGTTGGCGACCAATGCAAATAAACGCCGCAGCAAAACAAGTCCAGAACTGAAACCACTTCAGAAGATCTCAAGAAACAATATCCTAGGTACCCATAATGCTGGCAAGATGCTTAGCAAGCTTATTAACTTTATCTTGTTTGGCGCTTAAATCCTCCAGTGCTTGCTGTTGCACCAGAAACTATGCATCTGAATTCTGCAGGGACTTCCTCAGTCCTTCAGCTTCATGTCGCAACACATCTGATCGATGTCTTTCAACTTGAAGCTGAGAAGAAGACGAACTAATTCAAGCAGTGAGTTCGAAGAGCTTGTGCCAGTAGTAGTGGCCAGTAACTCGAACACTACATCAAGACATGACTTCTGGGTTCTCCCACTGTCATCAAGGTAGTTTTTATCAGCTTTCTTGGAGACCATCAGGGATGTCTCACTATCTTGAACAGTATCTGCACTACTTCCTTCACCATTGCATAACGGGGTATTGTTCTCCAATATTTTGTTCGCATTCTAAAAGAGAAACAAGCAGACACATCACATGTTTACCATGTTGTATATGAAACCCATTTTGGTAAATCATTTCAGTAGTAAAGTGCACAGGATAACAACATGAAACAAACATATATCTATGTACCATGGTCACTTTATGGTCTATATCATTCTAGTTTTTGTTGCCAAATCAAGATAGAGACACAATTCAAATAATATTTGTTCAAGACAAAGCAAAATAGACAGAATATAAGTGTGGGAAACTATAGAGACACTTGTAATGTGCATGACATGAGAACATATTGAAACTGAAATCAATATAGAGCAATCTACAACAGCAAACCAGTTAAAGAAACAAGTTTAAAACATACCTGTTGCGCCATTGGAGTTTCAGTTCCATCCTTCAAATTTGAAAATAGTTGGTCTGAGTAAATATAGTGATGCAAGACCAAAGGAGTATGAACCATAGCTATAGAACCTGACCTGAGAACAATTCTTCTTCTCCTTTAAGCATTGAGTTGGGATTCGGAGTGGTGGTCCTCGTGCTTTGGGCACTGCAGTTCCCTTACTAACTGCTCGTGTTTGGGTGCTCTGTGGTGGAGATGGTGCTGTGTCAAATGGAACTGGGTTACTATCTGCTGGGGTTAGGGTTAGAAGGGGTGTAGCTGGTTCTCTGTCCAACTGGGTAGGGGTACAATCTGCGAGAGTGTGGGTTATGTGTGGTGGGGCTGGTTCTTGGGCAAGTACAACCGCGGTTCTATCTGCATCAACTGGTAGCACTATCTTTTCTGAAGACCGTGTTGTTACTCCCTTAGATACTGCCATCACCCTCTCCAATTCAAATGGTTGATAAACAAGAAAAGTAATTGAATGTACATACATTGTATGATAGACAGGTGCAATGGATAGTGGGGAATAAAAGAGGGCATGAAATAATTCACATTTATGTTTTCTAACCAAACAAGATATCATGACACAATTTCACATATATGATGGCTAACTAAACAGGATAGCATGATACAATTTCACATTATGATGGCTAACTAAAAAAGATGGAAAGACATAGTTCAAAATATGATGACTATGTAAACAAGATGACATGATATAACTATATAATGTGTTTATTAAATAGGTTGGCATGCCATAATTCACATACATGCCGCCTATGGAAACATGATAGCATGATATAACTCCCGGATAGAATGACATAATTCAAAATATGATGACCGTAAACACTAAACATGATGAGATGATTTAACTATATGATGTCTTCATTAAATTGGTTGCCATGCCATAATTCAGATAGATGTTGTGTATGTAAACATGATGGCATGATATAATTCAAATATATGATTTATATAGTAAGCAAGTAAGCAGATGGCAATCCATATATGATGTAAAAACTAAGCAATGCAAGACAACATGCATGACATGGGTAATATAACCCTGCCAAGTTTGAGCATAGACCTCAGGGGGGAAATAGGACTGGTCATCAGTCTCTAAATCCTCCTCTGAGGAGCTCTCTGTATCCAGCAAGATGTCTGCTTCAGGAGGTAGCATTGTTTATGTATGCTATTGTTTGTTTGCGGTGCGAAGCATGCTACTACGAATCCCTAGGTTTTGCGGATCATCAGCAAGGCAAGTAACACTTTGATCATACACCTTTATCACCTAGTTTTTATGCATTAGTTCCAATCCTCAAACATTGCATGGTTAGGATGTGATTAACATGTGGGTTGGGAAGTAGTTGATGAGGTAGAACCTATTGCCCTGTTATATTCAAACCCTTGGGAGTTACTTCTACGTATTGCTTATATTGCTATGCTATGCTCATAGACGTGGTTGGGTGAGTGAAATCCATGACAGATGTGAGATTGTTAATTAATGGTTCAACTTAAGGTGGCAACTTGAATACACATCTGGGTGGATTGTTTGTTGGGCACCTGGAGAATCCAGTGTTGTCCTAGGATATCCTGGAGTACCCGTGTGATAATCCTATGGTCCGCCACCCAGGCTCAAAGGGAACTGAGATATTTTCATGCTAGAAACTTTCGTGTGCAACCACAAGCTATTATGGGCTCTAGCATAGTGGAGTAAGTTGCGTGAAGCTCCCGAAGAGGTGGATCAGCAGGAAGTGGGATGTAGGTACGGTATGGTCTGACCGGAGTAAGGAGTTAATGCTTCTGAAAAACTGTGTCTCGGTCATCCGTTTCTCAAACACCCTGTAGTGCGAGAAATCCAACGGAGGAGATCGGGTCTTGTGGGGAAAAGTGTGCAAACCTCTGCAGAGTGTATAAACTAATCATGGTTAGCCGTGTCCCCGGTTATGGACATCTTGAGTATCTAGTACTTGGAGTATCATAGGTATCTCATCACTCTAAACTAATATTGTTGGGTTGTTAATTACTTTAATTGGGATTGAGTTGGAGGAACCTTCTCAATGATGTTTCAACTACCATGATAGTTAAATAAAATCTATTCCTTTGTTGTAGGGAAAAATTTGCTTTTCGCAAAAACTATAACCATAGAGCTTTCCACCAGCCAAATATGTGTGTAGTGATAGCATTATTCTGTTCTTGCTCTACTGTGTTATCTTGCCAGCATATTCCATGTGCTGACCCATTTTCGGGCTGCAACGTATTATGTTGTAGACTTTTCAGACAAGGAGTAAGGTTCGTTAGGTCGTTGCCGTGCAGCTCAGCTATGCCGTTGGAGTTGATGGACTCACTTTATCTTCCAAGCCTTCCGCTGTTATCGTATTAGATGGCCTTAAGCCATATTTATTGTAATAAGTTCTCTTTTGAGACATTCGATGTAATAAGAGTGTGATTGCTACTCTGTTATAAATCCTCGAGTACTGTGTGTGTCAGCATTACTGATCCAGGGATGACACTGAAGCACAGAGACTTGGCCGTTTGAGGTCGGGTCGCTACAAGATGGTATCGGAGCACACACTGAGTGTAGGACACGCCCACTAAGCTAAAGCCCTAGATCACTATTCTCTTCTCATTTCTGACTCATCTCCATTTTCTACTCTTTAGGTTGGCGGACGCAAGGAACAAGTTTGCACAACCGGATGAAGAAGCACCTTTTGGACGACACTTGAAGGAAGTCGCTAGGTACCTGAACATTGGAATGCCAAGCTTCATCCGGACTTACAACGCCGCATTACCAGAAGATGAGCGATGGATGATTCAAGTTCAAGTTCCAGGATGGACATTCACGCCAGTCACTAAGCCCATAGGGTTTTCCTTCGATGCACCAACCTAGAGTCTAGGAAAGAGTATGGCAGCTCACATCACCATGGGACGCATTGGAGAAGTTTATCATAAGGAGCTTAAGGATACTATTTATCAGATTTGTGGGCGCCGAGATGAGCAATGGGAGATGATCAGCACCAGGAAGGATAGATCAATTGCAGCTTTCATCCAGGAGTTAAACCAACACATTCGTCGCCAGGAGAACCAGATGTGCGCATGAATGATAGACCTGAAGAAGGCAATGACTAGGATCACAGAACTGGAGGAAGAACTCAAGGCTACTCGTGAAGATTATGAGGAGGAAATCATTGTACTAGTGGAGCACTTTTGTAATGATAGTTAGATCAATTGTATGCCTTTGCTTGATCGATTGAGTGAAATGTTTGTGTTTGTCTCATGTGCATATGGGCAGTGTTGTTCTCATTAGACCTCATTCTATTCTAATCTCTCCCCTCTAAACCCATCAGATGCCTCCGAGATGTGACCCCAGATTTACCTTCCCACTGAAGCTCACTCAGTTAATCTAGCAGCAGAATACCCTGATGCAGTTGTTGGTTCAGAACCAAGGCAACAAAAATAACAACAACAACTGAGGGAGTCCTGGATTAGGGGGTCTTCGGACAGCCGGACTATATCCTTTGGCCAGACTGTTGGACTATGAAGATACAAGATTGAAGACTTCGTCCTGTGTCTGGATGGGACTCTACTTGGCATGGAAGGAAAGCTAGGAAATACGGATATGTATATCTCCTCATTTGTAACCGACCTTGTGTAACCCTAACCCTCTCTGGTGTCTATATAAACCGGAGGGTTTTAGTCTGTAGGACACAATAACATACAATCATACCATAGGCTAGCTTCTAGGGTTTAGCCTCTCCGATCTCGTGGTAGATCAACACTTGTAATATCATCAAAGAAAATCAAGCAGGACGTAGGGTTTTACCTCCATCAAGAGGGCCCGAACCTGGGTAAAACATAGTGTCCCCTGCCTCCTGTTACCATCCGCCTTAGACGCACAGTTCGGGACCCCCTACCCGAGATCCGCCGGTTTTGACACCGACATTGGTGCTTTCATTGAGAGTTCCTTTGTGTCGTCACCGTTAGGCTTGATGGCTCCTTCTATCATCGATAGTGATGCAGTCCAGGGTGAGACTTTTCTCCCCGGATAGATCTTTGTGTTCAGCGGCTTCGCACTGCGGGCCAACTCGCTTGGCCATCTGGAGCAGATCGAAAGCTACGCCCCTAGCCATCAGGTCAGGTTTGGAAGCTTAAATTACACGGCCGATATCCGCGGAGACTTGATCTTCGACGGATTCGAGCCCCTGCCTTGTGCGCCACGCGGTCATGATGAGTACGATTTAGCTCTACCATCGGACCGTATTCAGGAGATCGCACCGGCAGCCGCTCCGAGCCTCAATTCGGAGCTAGTCGCGCCATCCATGGACGAGTGGATTGACCCCGTCACGGAGGCTGTATCCTCAGCGGCGATCGAGCCGAATATCGACCTTACCCTTCACGAGAGCCGTGTTGCCATACTGCCGGATCCTTCCCCGGCCACGGACTCCGAACCGCCTACGCCCATGCCTATCAAATCCGACTGGGCGCCAGTCATGGAGTTCACCTCCGTGGATATCTTTCAGCACTCGCCCTTCGGCGACATACTGAATTCATTAAAGTCTCTCTCCTTGTCAGGAGAGTCCTGGCCGAACTATGTCCGGCAGGATTGGGATGCGGATGACGAAGAAATTCGCCGCCCACCCACCACCCACTTAGTAGCCACTGTCGATGACTTAACCGACATGCTCGACTTCGACTCCGAAGACATCGACGGTATGGACGATGATGCAGGAGACGAACAGGAACCACTGCCCACAGGGCATTGGACGCCCACTTCATCACATGACATATACATGGTGGAGACACCAAAAGAAAACGACGATGAGGAACGGAAGGACGTAACAAAGGGTTGTCCGCTCGAGAAGCAGTAAAAGCGGTGGCGTAAGCGCCGCTCCAAATCCCGCCTCGACAGAAACAACGATCATATAGACCCAGCGTTAGAGCAGGGTGAACCATCGCCGGACCATGGCAACACGGAGAATCAAACCGAACAACCCGACTCTGTCAAAGATAATAGTCCGGACGACATCACACCGAACAGACACCCGGAGCAACAGAATGCCCGTCAAAGGCTTGTTGCCACCGTGAGGGGTCTAAAAAAGCAGAAGCAAAAGGCTCAAGGGTGCGCAAGACACACTCAGAATCATGTGGAGTAAAGTACTCAACACAGCACCGAAGTACGGCGGTAATCGCCCCACCAAGAGCTACCCGAAGCGGAAGTTGCTACCTGAATTCGATGAGGAGGCCTTAGGTCCCCCGCAACCAAAAATTAAAACGGCCATCTGGCCGGATAGACGACCTCACGGCCAACATAGAGCGGCAAATAACGCCGCACATAAGCCAATACGCGATCCACGCGAGGGCTCGCATTAAAAGGACGACGCAACCAGATCCATCCATGGACCATGCAAGCGTGCTCCAGCATACTATGCAACACAACAAACATCGGAACAACGCGGTACACCCAGATACAGGGGTGCCGCACCCCCCCTATGTTTCACCGATGAGGTGCTGGACCATGAATTTCCAGAGGGATTCAAACCCAGGGCATACGATGGAACAACAGACCCTGGGGTCTGGATTGAGGACTATATCCTCCATATCCATATGGCTCGAGGAGATGATCTCCACGCCATTAAGTATTTACCCCTCAAACTCAAAG
Organism: Triticum dicoccoides; assembly: GCF_002162155.2. Lineage (NCBI taxonomy): Eukaryota > Viridiplantae > Streptophyta > Magnoliopsida > Poales > Poaceae > Triticum > Triticum dicoccoides. The sequence goes on along the minus strand of NC_041390.1, from coordinate 475,837,121 downwards.
GGCCAGCTCGGCACTGGCTTAAATGCCTCCCCTAAAGCTCCATTGGAAGCTGGGAAGAGCTCGAAGATGCTTTTCGGGCAAATTTTCAAGGGACTTATGTCTGACCTCCGGATGCGGACGATTTGAGTCATATAACTCAACAGCCCGGAGAGTCAGCCCGAAAGCTTTGGAACAGGTTTCTTACCAAAAAGAACCAAATAGTCGACTGTCCGGACGCCAAAGCCTTAGCGGCTTTCAAGCACAGCGTCCGAGACGAATGGCTTGCCAGAAACCTCGGCCAAGAAAAGCCGAGAACAATGGCAGCATTAACAAGCCTCATGACCCTCTTTTGTGTGGGCGAGGACAGCTGGTTAGCCTGATGCAGCACCAACGACCCAAGTACATCCGAAGTTAGAGATGGAAACGGGAAATCACGTCGCAGCAAAAATAATAAGTGCCGGAATAAAGAAGATAGATCGAAGAGCACGGTGGTAAATGCCGGATTTAGAAGCTCTCGGCCAGGTCAGCAAAAGCCGCCTCTAAAGGCGCCAGAGATGAACTGTCCAGCCTAAACAAAATTCTGGACCAAATATGTCAGATCCATAGCACCCCCGATAAAACCTGCAAATCATACCCACAGAGAATGTTGGGTCTTCAAGCAGTCCGGCAAGCTCAACGCCGAACATAAGGGCCAGGATACACCAAGCGAAGACGAGGATGAGCCTCACAAGCAAAGCACTGGGGAACAGAAGAAATTTCCAACAGAAGTCAAAACAGTAAACGTGTTACATGTGATAAAGAGGAGAAACAAAGCGGCACTCCCAGATAAATATGCCCAAGGGCCTATCACCGCAGAGTTCTGCCACTGCCCATCTCAACCGATCACCTTCGATCATCAGGATTACTCAGCAAGTATCCGGCGTGCAGGATGGGCTGCCTTGGTATTAGATCCGATAATTGACGGATACCACTTCACACGAGTCCTGATGGACGGTGGCAGCAGTCTAAACCTGATATATCAGGACACAATCCGCAAAATGGGGATAGACACAACGAAAATTTGCCACAGCAATACTACCTTTAAAGGAGTAACGCCAGGCCCAGGGGCTCATTGCACGGGCTCCCTGCTACTAGAGGTTATATTTGGCTTCCCCGATAACTTCCGTAGCGAAAATTTAACCTTCCACATTGCTCTGTTCCAAAGTGGCTATCAAGCACTACTCGGATGCGAAGCTTTCGCTCGCTTTAACGCAATACCACATTACGCTTCCCTCACGCTTAAGATGCACGGTCCACGCGGCATCATTACAGTAAGTGGAAATATTGAGCGCTCCTTGCGCGCCAAAGACAGTGTGGCTGCTTTGGCAGCTGCACACTAAACGGCCTCACCAACTACATCATTTGACTGGTCGTTAAGACCACGGACACGGTTAGACGAGTCCGGCGCATCTATATGTAATTAATACAGGTTTGATGGCCACACCCCTATTACAATACAAGGGGCTCAACGCGCGTGAACAAGTGGCAATCAGGCTCAATTTTACTCATCTTCAATTGTACATGGTTTTTTTTAGTATACCTACCTTTTTGCACGACAACTTTTCAACTAAGTTCCTCTCTTTTATAGATGACCATCGTGCTACACCCGTCCAGGATACGGCACAATGGAGACACATGCGCAGACGTGCAGCAGGGACCCGTTCAAAGGAGTCTTTTTAGATTAAGACCCTGTGTAAACCTTTCTTACTGTCTCTTGTTGATACACATCCCTCGGATTCTCAGTACTATTGAGAAGGATGCTGATGTCTTGGCATGTGGCCACGTCAGAATAATGCACGTACCTGGACACCAGGGGCTTCTTACAAAGGGCACTGTTTAGGCCCAGTTTATACCATAAAGACCGAATACCTTAGGGAGTGTTCGGTGTCACGAGTTTGGCCTTATATGCATCAGCTCCGAATCATGTCTTTGGTCAAATGTTGGGTTTGCCCGGCTCCTGTGTTTTGCTGTCTTACATTCCGCTCTATCGGCTAAGGCGACACCAGGAGAACTACTATGATTGTGCCCCGGCTCATCCGGACGAGCACCTCAGTAGAGAAAGCCGAAAACTGACTGTCATGATATAGCGTGAGATTGGTCAACCACTCGATGACCTATCGGAATGTTAGAATTCCTCCGCCTTAATGAAGGGCCATTTCCTGGCCAGGCATGTACGCACCCCGAATTCGGGAGAGTGTGGAGCCACCAGGGGCTATATAGTAGCCCCACCATCAAACTCCTATGGCTAAGTGAAAGTGTTAAAGCATTATAGTCTAGTTGCCTCGTTCGCTGCGCTATCACCTCCTTAATAGGACCAAGATGTTGGATTAAGTGTGAACACGCGTCTTCTGCGAACACCTCCGCATTATATGCGTGGGGGTTGAAGCCGATGACTGCAATCTTTCAGGTTATATACATATATACATAAACGGCCGCACAGGAGGCATCATATTACTTTAAGGCAAAAGTATAAATACAACCTTAATAAATTTCATAAACATTGTTTTTACAATGGGAATACATGTCACTCAAACATAATATTCTTCGAGCACTGGGCCTCTATCAAACAAGCACCCTCAAGAACTTCTTCAAAATAGTGCTCGGCAGCCACTCGGCCTATGGTCGAACCCTGCGCCGCAACAGTGGTGGCATCCATCTCCGCCCAGTATGTCTTGACACGGGCAAGGGCCATCTGCAAGCCTTCTATGCATGCCGACCTCTTCATCGCATTAATGCGCGGCACCGCACTAAGGAACTGCTGCACTAAGCCGAAATAGCTGTTCGGCTTCGGCTTTTCCGGCCACAGATGATCTACGACGGTCCTCATGGCGAGTCCGGACAATCTATTGAGTTTGGCCCATTCGGCAAGATGATCAGTTAGTGGAAGCGGACGCTCTGGAATGTTAAACTGCGACCAGAATAGCTTGTCCACTTCACGATCTGTTTAATCTCGGAAGTATTCAGCCGCTGTCGGAGTAAACGACCACGGGTAGCCTAGCCGGCTCCCCCTGGCCCTTCTGAAAAAATTACGAGCTGATCCGGCCCTCAAGAATCCAAGACGTGGGGCCGCCTTCCCCTTGCCGGCTGTCTCCCAGGCTGGCTACCGGAAGGCGGCCCGACTTTAGCCCTCATGAAGAAAGCCGTGGGAGGGCCGGCTCCAAGAAGCCGACCGCGAGAAGCCGACTCCCACAAAGCGGTCAAGATCGTACCCTCGAAGTCTGCATCCACATAACGGCGATGTGGCGGGGCGTGGCTATAGTAAAGCCTGCCACCCCCGAATCCCGGAGCATGCCTGGCACAGTGCGCCGTACGGGGTGGCCATGACCCGTCCGGCGCGGCACTGTTGCCATGTTGACCCTGATGCCACCCACGACGGGCTGTCAGCGCGGCCCACGGGCGGTGGGCCCCTTCAGGCAGAGAAACACCCGAAGGCGGCCAGGCCTCCCCAGTCGGCCCAAGACAGGGCCGGCTCCCCATAGCCGGCTTACCTCCTCCCTCGAAGGAGATGCCGCATTAAGGAGACAAGACGTGGTGAGGCTACAACGATCGCCCGCCGGGCAGCGGCACTGTAGCCACGCCCACCTCGGCGAAGCCCTCGTCACCAGGTTCGAGGAAACAGTAACCAGCCACCGACAAGGCCCTTGACAGTGGGGCCTGCCTGTCGACCAAGGAGCCGGCAGCCGGCGGGACCCACCAGCCGGCGGGCCCCAGCAGCCGGCGCAGAAGCCGGCGAGTGTAACACAGACGGCTAGGGCCCACACCCAGCCGGATTACCATTGTACCCCCGGGGGGTGGGCCTATATAAACCCCCCGGGGCACCCATGCAAAGGGTTGATCTGAGCTAGTTTTAGACACCACATAGAGAGGAGAGGAGAGCTAGCCGTGCCCTTCTTCTTCTTCTCGCCAAACAGCTCAAGGAGCATCTTGTAGCCACTCGTTCATCTAGTGATCATGCGGAGACCCCGCAGAGCAGCAGTAGGGGTGTTATCTCCACGGAGAGCCCTGAAGCTGGGTAAGATTCGCCGGCATGCATGTCTTCGCCTCATCCCGTTTCCAGGCACCGGCGACGTCTTACTGGCTCCCACAATGATAAGCCACCCGTTGGCATATGTCGCACCTACCACCCGACATTTGGCGCCCATCATGGGGCCAGGTGCACCGTCGTCCGGAGACCTGTTCTGGACGGGAACCCTCTTCCTCCCCAGCGAGCGTAGCCAGCCCGGCACGCCCGATGGCGCTTGCCACGACGCGCTGCAAGGCGTCACCAACGTCTGCGCAGCGAGCGGCCTCGCCGATCTCCTTGATGAGACCCTTATCTCCGATGAGCTCGCCTCTGACGCGGGCACCGACCACCTCGTCAACCTCCTCGGCCAGCTCCACATCTCCGGTGAGCCTGATGTGGACTTGGAGTTTGTTGGCTCCACCGATCCGATGCCTGTCGACTCCGACACGGCCTCGCTCGACACTTTCCCCACCGACGTCGCGATCTACAATGACCCGCTTCCCTGGGCCGATGGCTGCGACGGTGCCACCGCCGAGGTGATGGTCATCGGCCACGACGGCGCTTCTGGCGAGAACACCCTCGACGCCCCACATGCGGTGGTCCACGACTTGTCCATCCCCCTCTCGGCCGATGCCGACGCTGAAGCACTGGAGGCTCGCCGCCTCGCCCTCCTCGCGGAGGGCCGGAAGTTGGCTTCGGTGAGACGCCTCACTAAGGCCCACCAGCGCGAGGCCGACCGCGCCGCCTTTGGCACGCCGCCCCCAGGCGGGCCAAGCCGAGCCGGTGTTGTCAGACAACACGGTGCTGCCCTCACCGACATGCTAGGAGTCAACCGCCCAGTCTACGCCACTCCACTCGAGAACCTGCGCGCCGCCCAGGCGGCCGTAGACGAGCTAGACGGACCGGGGGCCGAGGAACTCCCCCACATGACCAGACGCATCCAGCAACTAATCGATGCAGCCGCACAGCGGCACGAAGCCGACGCCCGCATGGAAAGCCCTCCCCCGCACCGAGAGCACGACGCGACGAGCCGGACGCCGACTGCGGGTAAAACGCGCGTGCGACACGAGAAAGAACCGGCTGCCAGCCGAACCCGAACCCGGATCTCCATCGAGCGAGACGTAGAAGGCCGTCCCTGGGCCGTGGAGCTGCGGGGCAACCCGCCTCCGCCTCCGCCTCGTGGGGAGAGATATCCCACCCCACCGCCTGTCACACATCCGACTCTCAGCGGCCGACTAGGTCGCCGCGAGGGAGTCGGCGAGAACGACGCCCGCCATCGGATCGACCGCCTAGCACGATCCCTGGCACTAGAAGAAGAAGATGATGTTGGCCCGCCCTGCTTCGGCCCCCGCATCCGCGACGAGCCTTTCCCGAAAGGGTTCTCGATCCCAAGGGACACGCCCAAGTACAACGGCTCCGTGAAGCCGCAAGATTAGTTGATTGACTACTCCACAGCGGTTCGCATAGCAAACGGCAACAGGTGCGTTGCCGTGAAGTACGTGCCCCTCATGCTGCAAGGCACGGCGCAGACCTGGCTCAATAGCCTCAGGCCATACAGCATCAACAGCTGGCTAAACTTCACAGAAGCCTTCGTCCGCAACTTCACCAGCACCTACAAGCGGGCTCCCAAGCCCATATAGCTATCCTTGTGCATACAAGGCCCTGCCGAATCCGCTCGCGACTACCTCACGCGTTGGGCCGAGCTCCGTAACTCTTGCGAAGGGGTGCACGAGGTGCAAGCCATAGAATACTTCACTGCCGGGTGCCGAGAAGGCACCCTCCTGAAGCACAAGCTCCTCTGCGACGAGCCGACTACCCTCGACGAGCTTCTGGTCATAGCGGACAAGTACGCCACCGCCGACTCCTCAATGAAGACTGAACTCCGGGTAGACGCGTCCGGGAAGGTACTCAACCCGGCGCCCAAGACGCCGGCTGGGGACTCCGGCCGACGCCCGTACCAGAACGACCACAAGCGCAAGGGCCCCGTGCCGCCCTCCACCAGTCGGCAGGTGGCCACAGTCGAAGACGAGCAGCCCGAAGGGCGGCCCGCACCCAAGAAGCAGAGGGGCGGCAGGCTGGCTTGGCAGCCGGCCTTCTCCTACAAGCAAACTCTCGACGCCCCATGCAAGTTCCACAGCGGCGCGAAGCCGTCCAACCACACAACCCGGAAGTGCCACTGGCTCACCCGAATCTCCAAAGGCGAAGGGCTCGCGCCGCCTCCGCCTGCTGGTCCGCCGCCTCCGGCTCCGCAGCTGCCGACCGCTCGGCCAGCAGTCGGAGCTATGCACGATGAGTTCCCCGACGAGCATGCCGCCTATGTCGTCTTTACAAGCCAGCCCGAAGGCCGGCGCAGCAGACGCCGAGAGCACTAGGAAGTCAACACAGTCTCTACCAACCCCGCCGAGCACATGCACTAGTCAGAAAAGCCTATCAGCTGGAGCCGGGCCGACCACCCAGAGGTGATACCATCTCCCGGCTCTTATGCGTTGGTTTTGGATGCCACCCTTGCAACGGACAGACGCGTGCCCGTTCCTCCCGCGTGCTGATAGACGGCGGGAGCAGCATCAACATCCTGTACCATGACACCCTGGAGAAGCTGAACGTCAAGACGAAGCAACTCATGCCTACTCAGACTGTGTTCCATGGCATTGTACCTGGCCTATCCTGCGCCCCCATTGGCAAGATCAAGATTGATGTTCTCTTTGGGGACAAGGATCATTTCCGCCGGGAAGCGATCTGGTTTGAAGTGGTGGACCTGGAGAGCCCCTACCATGCATTGCTTGGCCGTCCTGCCTTGGCCAGGTTCATGGTTGTTCCCCACTATGCTTACCTCAAGATGAAGATGCCAAGCGCCAAGGGCATCATCACCATAGCCGGCGATTACAAGAAATCTTCCGAGTGCGCAGCAGCCAGCAGCCGGCTGGCCGAGTCCCTTGTGATTGCCGAAGAAAAGAAGATGTTGGACCGAGTCATGGCCATGGCCGGCAAACAGCCGACCCTGTCCCCCGATCCCAAGGAGTGTGATGCCCAAGGATCTTTCCAGCCGGCCAAGGAGACGAAGAAGATACCTCTCGACCCCGAGCACCCAGAAAGGTTTGCCGTCATCGGGGCAAACCTAAACAACAAATAGGAAGGCGAGCTCGCCGATTTCCTCCGTGAGAATTGGGACATCTTTGCATGGTCCCCTAAGGACATGCCGGGTGTTCCGAAGGAATTCGCCGAGCACAAGCTACACGTCTGAGAAGGCGCAAAACCAGTCAAACAACCCCTCCGCCGACTGTCGGAGGAGAAAAGAAGGATTGTAGGAGAAGAGATAGCCCGGCTTCTGGCAGCCGGCTTCATTATGGAGGTTTTCTTTCCAGAGTGGCTCGCCAACCCAGTCCTCGTGCTAAAGAAGAACAACAAGTGGCGCATGTGCATAGACTACACGAGCCTCAACAAGGCCTGCCCTAAAGATCCCTTTACCCTGCCAAGGATTGATCAAGTGATAGACTCCACGGCCGGATGCGAGCTGTTGAGTTTCGTGGAAGCTTACTCAGGATACCACCAGATAAAGCTAGATCCGGCTGACCGCCTGAAGACCGCCTTCATCACGCCATTCGGAGCTTTCTGCTACCTGACTATGACATTCGGCTTGAGAAATGCCGGTGCCACTTTTCAGCGTTGCATGCAGAAGTGCCTCCTCAAGCAGCTCAGCAGAAATGCCCACGTCTACGTAGACGACATTGTGGTGAAGACGGAGAAGCGCGGCACCTTGCTGGAAGACCTCAAGGAAACATTTGAGAACCTGCGCCGGTTCCAGATCAAGCTCAACCCCGAGAAATGCGTGTTCGGAGTGCCAGCCAGCCAGCTCCTAGTCTTCCTGGTCTCCGAACGCGACATCGAATGCAACCCAGTAAAGATCAAGGCCATTGAGAGAATGGCGATTCCCACCAAACTTCGAGACGTCCAGAAGTTCACCGGGTGCTTGGCCTCCCTGAACCGCTTCATCAGCCGGATCGGAGAGAAAGCTCTCCCCCTCTACCGCCTCATGAAGAAGACCACTCACTTCGAGTGGAACGACCAAGCCAACCAAGCTTTTCACGAGCTGAAGAAGATGCTGGCCACGCCGCCTGTCCTGGCGGTGCCGACTGAGAAAGAGCCCATGCTCCTCTACATTACTGCAACCAGCCGGGTGGTCAGCATCGTCATTGTAGTCCAGCGCCCAGCAGAGGGCCGAGCCTAGCCGGTCCAGAGGCTGGTGTACTATTTGAGTGAGGTGCTGTCTACCTCGAAGCAGAACTACCCGCACTACTAGAAGATGTGCTATGGCGTGTACTTCGCCGCCAAGAAGCTGAAGCCCTACTTCCAAGAGCACCCCATCACGGTCGTATGCACCGCCCCGCTTGCCGAGATCATAGGCAGCCGGGATGCATCCGGCCGGGTGGAGAAATGGGCCATCGAGCTGGCCCCCTACACGATCTTCTACCAGCCTTGCACCGCCATCAAGTCCCAAGCATTGGCCGACTTCCTCGTCGACTGGGCCGAGACCCAGTACCTGCCGCCAGCTCCCGACTCCACTCATTGGCGCATGCACTTCGACGGGTCCAAGATGCGCACCGGCTTGGGAGCCGGCGTCATCCTCACCTCTCCCAAAGGCGACAAGCTCAGATACACGCTGCAAATTCACTTTGCCGCCTCCAACAACGTGGCCGAGTACGAGGCGCTCATACACGGGCTCCGGCTTGCCAAAGAGCTCGGCATACGCCGGATCCTATGTTACGGCGACTCGGACTTGGTAGTCCAGCAATCATCCGGCGACTGGGACGCCAAGGATGCAAATATGGCAAGCTACCGCTTCCTCGTTCAGCAGATCAGCGGGTACTTTGAAGGATGCGAGTTCCTCCACGTACCGCGAGCCGACAATGAGCCAGCGGATACCCTGGCTCGAATAGGCTCCACTCGGCAGGCAATACCAACCGGTGTCTCTCTGCAACGCCTCCTCAAGCCGTCTATCAAGCCATCTCCAGAGTCCGATTCCATCTTCGTGCCGCCTGACCCCGACGCAGCCGGGTCCGGCTCGAAGAACCAAGCAGGTGACCCGGGGACTTCGATAGTCGGCCCGGGGACATCGGTAGGTGGCTCGGGGACTTCCATAGTTACGCCCGATCCGGGGACTACCACACCCGGCTCAGGGACTGCGGTAGTCGGCCCAGGGACTGCACCAACACAACAGGCGGCGGCCGACTCCAGCATTTCACCACCCAGCCCGCCCGCCCTGGTCGCAGTAGCCGTGTTGGCAATAGAAGAAGTCGCAGCTCCATCATGGGCCCAGTCCATCCTCAACTTCCTAATAAACCAAGATCTGCCAGCTGACGAAACAGAGGCAAGACAAGTCCAATGCCGAGCCGGAGCATACACAATCGTCAACAGAGAGCTCATCAGGCGCAGTGTCACTGGAGTCTTCCAGCGAGGTGTCGAGCAAGAGAAGGGCATTGCAATCCTCAGAGACATCCACCAAGGAGAATGCGACCACCATGCGGCCTCAAGATCACTCGTCGCCAAAGCTTTCCGCCATGGGTTCTTTTGGCCGACTGCTTTGGATGATGCCAAGGAGTTAGTTAAACATTGCAAAGGGTGCCAAGTCTTCAGCTCCAAGCAATACATGCCGGCTTCAGCACTCAAGACCATTCCCCTCACTTGGCCCTTCGCTGTTTGGGGACTGGACATGGTGGGCCCATTCAAGACGGCGCGCGGCGGCATGACACATCTGCTTGTCGCCGTGGACAAATTCACCAAATGGATTGAGGCAAAGCCGATCAAGAAGCTGAATGGGCCGACTGCCGTGACATTCATCGCAGATATAACAACTCAATACGGCGTGCCACATAGCATCATCACCGACAACGGCACGAATTTCGCCAAGGGAGCATTGGCACGTTTCTGCGCGACGCAGGGCATCCGGTTGGACTTAGCGTCCGTTGCCCACCCGCAGTCAAACGACCAAGTCGAGCGAGCCAACGGCCTCATCCTTTCCGGCATCAAGCCCCGACTGGTCGTACCACTAGAACGTTCGGCCGGCTGTTGGCTCGATGAGCTGCCGGCCATCCTCTGGAGTCTGCGCACTACCCCAAACAAGTCAACCGGCTTCACTCCTTTATTCCTCGTGTATGGTGCCGAGGCGGTCATCCCAACTGACATCGAGTTCGACTCGCCTCGGGTAACCATGTACATGGAGGCGGAGGCCAAGGAAGCACGAGAAGACGGCGTCGACCTGCTAGAAGAAGGCCGGCTGTTAGCCCTCAGCCGGTCCGCCATCTACCAGCAGGGCTTGCGCCGCTACCACAGCCGGAAGGTCAAACCAAGATCTTTCCAAGAGGGCGACCTCGTGCTCCGGCTGATCCAGCGAACAGCCGGCCAGCACAAGCTCTCGGCCCCTTGGGAAGGCCCCTTTGTCATCAGCAGAGCGCTGGGAAATGACTCCTACTACCTGATCGACGCACAGAAGCCGAAGGTACGAAAGAGAGACGACTCCGACAAGGAGTCGGAACGATCATGGAACGCCAACCTCCTCCGAAGATTTTTCAGTTGAAATGCAGTATGTATCACGCTAACTTTTGTACTAAGTACGAGACAATAGGCCCCCCGAGGAGAGCTCGGGGACTGCCATCTTTTATCTATGAATGAAGAGTATCATCCTTATGATCATGTCATTACATTCACTTTTTTCGTCCGGCACCGGGTTCGACTAGTCGGCCCGGGGACTGGCCGCCTTGAGTTATATTAGAAGTCCTACCCGTGGTCAGACAAGTAGTTTGCCAGCACCCAAGCCTTCTCTTGCCAAAAGTCGCAGTTCGAAGAACCGGCTGTCCGGCTGGCAAGAGTTAAAGGCAGGAAAGGACGCCCACACGAAAAACGGCTAGGGACTAACGGACTAATATAACAAAAGCCGGTTTCTCTCCCACCACCGACCGACTACCAGAGTAGCCGGTTGGCCGGCTTCCATTCACCTCGCTTCAATCTAAGAAAGCTCGAGTACTTTCCTTCCCCAAAAAAATATATATAAATATAACCAAGTTCTTCCCTAGCCATAGGCTGTAGAGCAGCTGCCGGTTGGGAAGGCAGCAGCCAGGGGAAGGCGGCAAAGGAAACAGCCTAAGGATAAAAAGCATACGCGAATGGAAGCCAAACACACACACGATCATATTTACACAAAAGACCTTCAAAAGGCCAGCATTCAACATAGTTTGAATACACCCCCAGTGGGTGGAACTGCGCAAGTTTAATAAAAGTTGTTCAAAGAGTAACAAGCAGGAAAAGCAAGGACGGCGGATTAAGCCAAGGGAACAATTGGCGAGTCGGGCATGTCGGTAGAGACGGCAGTGCTGGCTGGAGGAGTGGCCGGCTGGCGAACCTCGGCATGATCACCACCTCCCGCAGAGGGCGCGCTAGCACGCGCCTCGTTGCTGGAGGCACGGCCAGGCTGAGGCTGGCTGGCCGCTTCACCGATTGGCTCGACGTCTTCGCCTTCCTCTCCTTCGTCATCTTCACCTTCATCGCTGGAAGCGATCTCCTCCGCCGAGTCCTCACCCTCTGCCGGGTTCAGCCCGAACCATTCCTCCGGCTGGGCAACACCGTCGTCATTTATCTCAGGAGCAAAGGCGCTGATGTCAGTGCACTCGGCGATCGTCAAGGCACGCTGAGCGATAGCCAGCCGCACCTCCTCCATCTCCTCGTCGGCTTCCAGCCGCCAGGTGCGCAACTGGTCCAGGTTCAGCCCGGGATACCAGGCTCTGACGAACTCCAGCACCCGCCCAGCTCCAAGCCGGGATGCCGATGCCTTCCAGGCCTCGAAGCGGCCAACCGCAACCTCCAGCCAGTCGGCAGTCCGACTCGGGGTGCGGGGAATCACTTCGCCTGGCCAGAGGGCAGCCAACACCTACGCCTCGGTGCGCTGGAGGCGGCGGAGCATGCGGTGAGCCGGCTGCAGCCGGGCTTGGACCGCCAAGAGTTGCTCCTCAAGCATCCGGCTCGCGTCCAGCGCGATTTCAGCCCCCGCCTGCCGGCGCGCCTCGCGGTGGGCTTCGATGGCCTGGGTGGCAATGACGGAGTAGCCGGGGAAGTAGTCTGCACAAAGAACAAAAATCAGCACAAGTCAGAACACAAATCAGGGGACAAGGGGCAAGCAAGGAGTGAGGAAGGCGGCTTACCATCGATCAGATCCTCAACCCGGCCGTAGCCCTCGCTCAGCGCTTGTTTTGCCTCAGCCCAGCTTGCCGCTTCGGTCTCGAACTCAGCTTTGAGGGCGTCCTCGCTATCCTGCGCCTTCTTCAGGGCCGCCTTGTGGCTCTCCTCCTGGTCGGCCAACTTCTTGGCCAGGCGGTCGCGCTCCAGGACTAAGGCGTTGCACTCAGCTTCCTTGGCGCGAAGGGCGGCCTGGGCCCCGCTGAGCTGCTCCCTCAAGTCGGCATTGGCTCCTACAAGCATGAAGACAAAGGAAAAATCAATAAGGAAGAAGTCATCAGGGAAGATCCGACCCGACTGCTCAACAGTCGGCCCGAATCTCGGGGACTACACCCAGTGGGTGCGCTGACGCGCCCCCACAGGAGATGAACGAGACAAAGCACGCACTCCGGCTGTTGATCAGGTCCTCGGTTTTCTGGCCCAGCTCCTGAGCCTGGGAGTTGAAGGCAGCAGCCCGGAGGTTATGGTATTCCTGGAAGATCAGACAGGATGCAAGAATAAGATAGCTGTCAGGACCTAGTAAGTTCCAAGCCGCCTGCTCAGCAGCCGACTCAGAACTCGGGGACTACACCCAGTGGGTGCGCTGACGCGCCCCCACAGAAGAAATCAAAAAAGCAAAACAACCAAGGCCAGAAGGCTTACCCGGATGACGACCCGCGTCGTGAGGAATTCTTGGGTATATCGCTGCAGCGAAGTGGCCTGGGCTTGAAGCCGGTTCCGGACCTCCTGGGCCGCCGTGTTCAGCTCGGCCGTCCCCCCGCTGGGCGTCCACTCGGACGTGTTGGCGCTGGCTGCCTCCAGGGCCTTCGCCGTCCGGCCGGCGCCCGCAGCTCTGTGCGGCTCCGGCGCGGAGGTAGCTCCCCCTGCGCGCCAGCGAAATGCCGGCTGCACCTCGAGGCCAGCCCCTGCCTCCGGCTCGCCCCCGGCCGGCTGCTCTGGCGCCGCGGCTGGTTGGCCGCTTTGGCCCGCTCCAGTCGGCGCTGTCTGCGGCGCCTCCTCCATGAAGACCACGTGGTCCTCCCTCCTCTCCATCACCGGTGGGTCTCGGTCGACCTCCTCCGACGGGGGCACGGGGATGTCGGGGGCCGCGGCGCGGAGGGGAACGACGAGCTGTGGAGGCTGGTTGCGCGAGGCCTCCGCCTCCCTCTCCGCGGCCGCCGCCTCTGCCTGGGCCTTGGCCGCCGCGTCGGCCTGCTCCTTCACCGCCTGGGCGGTCCTTCGCTCTGCCGCCTCCCGCTCCTCCCGCGCCTCCCATGCGTTCCGCTCCGTGGCCTCCATGAAGTCCGCATGGGGATCCACGCGGTGGGAGCCTGAGGACCCTCCAGTCGGCCCGACTACGGAGCCGCCAGGACCTCGCTCGAGGGAAAGCGGTGCCCTGCCCGGCGAGCAAAGAAAAGTTTAGAAGAGCCTCAATCGAAGAGGACAACAAAAAATACAAGACGTTTGACGCTTACGCCGAGATCGCCTGCGGCTGTTTCACCGCCTTGCGGAAGCGGGCCGCCTTCACGGCCTCCTCATCCCGCTTGGTCGCCGCCGTGGAACCCTTGGATTTCTTCGGCCGGCTGCCGAAGTAGGTCGACGCGGCCCGACATTTCTGCGCGCCGCCACGGGCAGCCGGCGCGGCAGACGGGCCCGCGCCTTGATGATCAAGCACCGGCTGGCGGTGCGGAACGGCTTCGACCTCGTCATCGTCCGCCCAGTCCTCGAGGCCGGCCCCGAGCCCCTCGTCGCCTGCCTTGTCGCCTTCCCCCAGGACGGCATCTTCCATGGCGGCCGCTCCCAGGTCCGGATCATCGACGTCGTCCACCGTCCGGGCGGGGAGGAGCTGGTGCTCTACCCCTGCGGCCCCGGCCGTCGGCGGAAGAAGAGGGTTCTGCCGAGGGCAAACCAATTGATCAGAAGTCGGCCATCATGAGGCCAGCTACAAAAAGGAAGAAAAGAAGAAAAACTTATAGCAGGCGGAGGGTTGGCGCAAGAATATGACCCCTTGCCGTATCGCCAATCCTCGGCGAGCTTGTAGTTGGAGATGTAGTTCACCATGTAAGACACCTCGACATGAGGCATCTCCCTAGTGCTCAACCGGCATGGGTCGAAGCGGCCGCTCATCTGACAAATCATGTGAGGCCGGCCTTGGAGCGGAAGTACTCGGCGCTCCACGAAGGCGGCCACCAGGTCGGCTCCGGTCAGGCCCTCCGACTGGATCATCACCTGGAGCCGGGCGACGGCTGCGTTCCCGGCCTGAGACAACGACCTGGCCCGGTAGCTCCACGAGGGTTGCCTCCCAGCCGGCGGGCCGGCTACGTAAGCCGGCAGGTTGATGAAGTCGCCTTGCTGGGCGACGTTCTTCACGTAAAAATAGGACTTCTGCTAGAGCTTCACCGACTGGATCAGCGGGATGGACGGGAACAGATTGTTCTCGCCCGTCCGCCTCATGGCAATGAAGGCTCCGCAGGGGGCGGGCACGCCCATGACAACGGTGCCGAGCTTGCACTGGAAGAATTCTCCCCAGAGCTCGAGAGTGGGGAGAACCCCAAGAAAACCCTCGCACAGGGTGACGAAAGCCGACAGCAGCATCACCGCGTTGGGTGTGAGGTGATGCGGCTGGAGGTGGTAAAACTCAAGAAAAGAGCGAAGGAATCCGCTCGCCGGGAGGCCGAAGCCGCGCAGGCAGTGCAAGCGAAAGATTACCCGCTCACCCTCCTCTGGTGCCGGCGAAATCTCCCTCGCCGGCGCACGACGAACCCGCACGTAGTTCTCGCCCGGCAGACGCCGCGTCCGGCGGAGGAACTCAACGTGGTCCTCGTGGACGTTGGAGCCGTCCCACGAGCTCGACAACACCATGGGGGCGACGCGGCGAGAAACAAGGCGATGCGACGGCGGAGACGCGCACGACCCCGCTACGGCGGGACCGAAGGAACCGAGAGGTCCGACGGCGGAGCGGCGCGGCAATGGGTCGCTGCGGCGGCGGAAGGAAGGAGAAGGAAGGTGAGAAAGGGTGGAGCGAGGGAGAGCGTGCGAGCCTCTGCCGCTCCCTCTCCTCCCCCTACTTATAGACCCGTACGGCGGAGCCGAGGAGGCGCGGTGTGAGGGAACGTGGGATCAACTGCGCCCACTCCCCCACGTCCCGCGATTATTGCGCCCTGATGACGTAATGAAACTGCCGCGGGAAGGCGAGCGGTCCGTTGTGGGCCGCAGAAGATCCGCGCTTGGGCCGAGGCCTAGAAGTGGCGGGCCCGGGCCTGCGGCGGCGTCCCATCGCGCGCGTGCGTTGGCAGGCTTTCCTTGCCACGTGGCCCATGGGGTGGCACGCGGTCAGCTCACAGGCTGACCCACGTTCCCGCCTACAAGATATGGAGCTTTCCGAAGACGGCGCGCATAAGCAAAGCCGGCTCCTCAGGATAGGAAGCTGACCAAGCTTCTCGTCCCTTTGTCAGCCTCGAAGCTTGATCAGCTTCAGGGACTACTATCGGAGTAAACGACCACGGGTAGCCTAGCCGGCTCCCCCTGGCCCTTCTGAAAAAATTACGAGCCGATCCGGCCCTTAAGAATCCAAGACGTGGGGCCGCCTTCCCCTTGCCGGCTGTTTCCCAGGCCGGCTATCGGAAGGCGGCCCGGCTTTAGCCCTCATGAAGAAAGCCGCGGGAGGGACGGATCCAAGAAGCCGGCCGCGAGAAGCCGACTCCCACAAAGCGGTCAAGATCGTACCCTTGAAGTCTGCATCCACATAACAGCGATGTGGCGGCGTGTGGCTACAGTAAAGCCTGCCACCCCTGAATCCCGGAGCATGCCTGGCACAGTGCTCCGTACGGGGTGGCCATGACCCGTCCGGCGTGGCACTGTTGCCATGTTGACCCTGATGCCACCCACGACGGGCTGTCAGCGCGGCCCACGGGCGGTGGGCCCCTTCAGGCAGAGAGACATCCGAAGGCGGCCAGGCCTCCCCCAGTCGGCCCAAGACAGGGCCGGCTCCCGACAGCCAGCTTGCCTCCTCCCTCGAAGGAGACGCCCCATTAAGGAGACAAGACGTGGTGAGGCTACAGCGATCGCCCGCCGGGTGGCAGCACTGTAGCCACGCCCACCTCGGCGAAGCCCTTGTCACCAGGTTTGAGGCAACAGTAACCAGCCACCGACAAGGCCCTTGACAGTGGGGCCTGCCTGTCGACCAAGGAGCCGGCAGCCGGCGGGCCCCAGCAGCCGACGCAGAAGCCGGCGAGCGTAGACACAGACGGCTAGGGCCCACGCCCAGCCAGATTACCATTGTACCCCTGGGGGGTGGGCCTATATAAACCCCCCGGGGCACCCATGCAAAGGGTTGATCTGAGCTAGTTTTAGACACCACATAGAGAGGAGAGGAGAGCTAGTCGTGCCCTTCTTCTTCTTCTCGCCAAATAGCTCAAGGAGCATCTTGTAGCCACTCGTTCATCTAGTGATCATGCGGAGACCCCGCAGAGCAGCAGTAGGGGTGTTATCTCCACGGAGAGCCCTGAAGCTGGGTAAGATTCGCCGGCGTGCATGTCTTCGCCTCATCCCGTTTCCAGGCACCGGCGACGTCTTACTGGCTCCCACAATGATAAGCCACCCGTTGGCATATGTCGCACCTACCACCCGACAGCCGCATCGATAGCACTCGCCGTCAAATCCAGATATGCGTCTGCCGAACTCCACAGCCGATCCAGAGGGGCATACCATGGATCTCCGAACTTCCTCCGCAGCCAAAAGGGCTTCCCAGCCACAATATCACCAGCTTCACGCAGCTCTTCCTTCTTTGCCCTCATAGCAGAGCGGGTGTCTTTGGTCGTCACCGTGGCCTTTTCAAGGTCCGTCGCCTTCGCTCGGTTTTCTTCTTCAAGGAACTGGCAACGGTCGGTAGTGTCTTTTAACTTTACAACCATCTTGGCCATTTTTTCTTTGCTCTCGCAATGCGCGGCCTTGTCGGCTCTTAACTCTTCGGCCGCCTTCAAAGCAGCCGCATTACTACTCCTTGCTTGTTCTTTGGCTCGGGCAAGTTCCGCCCGAAGGGTCTCCACGGTGGCAGCTCCATCTGTAGTCAATACATATTAAAGATACTGGCATCACGCTGCTCTTACTATGTGACATTCACCAGAAAACATCACTTACCCTGTGCCTCGTCAAGCTGCTTGTTAACAAGCTCGATGTCAGCATCCGCCGCATCCAGTTGCCGCTTTATTTCGGCAAACTCATTAGTCCGGCTAGCCACCGGAGCTTGCACCACCTGCACATAAAAGCGGTATGGTTATTACCTGGGACTACGATCCTCTGTTTGCCGCCATTCTCAGTGACAACCAGAGACTCAGGGGCTACTATCTACACAGGGCACACCTAAAAATGTGTGGTACTATCACAAATGTGTATCATTTCACGTACCTTGAAACCCGTCAGTAGACTCATAAAGGCTTCATGCAACCTGCTTTCGGCGGACGAAATCCTTTCAATCACTGTACCCATCAATGTACGGTGTTCTTCTGAGATAGTTGCTCG
Source organism: Triticum dicoccoides (assembly GCF_002162155.2). Lineage (NCBI taxonomy): Eukaryota > Viridiplantae > Streptophyta > Magnoliopsida > Poales > Poaceae > Triticum > Triticum dicoccoides. The sequence goes on along the minus strand of NC_041390.1, from coordinate 475,819,378 downwards.
CTCTAGCAGATCCCTCAATGCGTCCGACCGCATACCAGACGGTGCCGGATTCTTTTGGTTGCTCTCTTCAAGAGCCAGAAACTGGGGACTTCGGGCGACCACAGGATTATCTTCCGGCGTCACTTGATTCGGCGAGGCCCTCTGTGATGACACTTCAAGGTTGCCCGCTTCTTGAGCGGGGGAGTCCGGGGGAGGCGTTTCGCTCTCCATCATCTTCGGAAGAAGATCCCCCGAAGACGAGCTCTGCTGAGAAGGGCTAAGATCTGAACTGCAAGATAAATGCTTCGGTTATTTTCCTCAGAGGTAAGGTAGTATATTTTCACTATTAAAGTACTTTTTGATTACTTACAGCTCGTTAGGGGGCTGATCCCCGCGCGGACTTTGTGCGGCAAGAGCACCCTCCAAGGCAAGACCCTCTGGTGGATATTTCTTCTCCCATTTGGAAACCTTGGTTTCTGGATCTTCAGAGGCAGTCCTCTTCCTTCCCCGAAGTGAGAGAAGGTCAAATTCTTCCCCTTGGTCATCCTCCTTCACGGAGGTGCTCATTCCCTCGGTTGGAATTGGTAGCGATGGGGGCCCGCTTTCACCCTCATTATTCTCCCCTCTATGTTCCTTTGAGGGCTCCGGGCAAGGTGCTAGCTCGAGCATCTTTTCCAATACCGGATTGTCCAAACCCTCAGGAAGGGGGGCCGAACACCGAATCATCTTCGCCTTTGTTAGCCAGTCCTGGTCAAAGAGCGATTTCTCAGAATGACGTCATGATAAATGAAAGATGGTGTGTTCGGCTAGAGGATTACTTACTTGGTCGGCGGTGCGTTTGCTGCTCAGGCCCACGTCCTCGGTAGTATCCGGACACTCTATTTGGGGTCCAAAGAATGATTTATACATCTCCTCGTGCGTCAGGCCGAGGAAATTCTAAATAGTGCGCGGTCCTTCTGGGTTGAACTCCCACATGCGGAGGGGCCGGCGTTTGCAAGGCTGGACTCGACGAACCAGCATGACTTGCACCACCGTAACCAGACTGAAATCTCCTTCGAAGAGATCTTGAATACGTCTTTGCAATATAGGCACGTCCTTGGCTGGGCCCCAGCTCAGCCCTCTGCTGATCCATGACATCAGTTGTGGTGGAGGGCCCGAGCGGAAAGCAAGGGCAACCACCCACTTTGCACTTCTGGGAGCTGTGATGTAAAACCACTCCCGTTGCTGTAATCCGGACACCTCTGGAAAGGAACCCTTTGGCCATGAAGCTCCAGCGATCTTGCTTATTAATGCGCCTCCGCAGGCTACATGCTGCCCCTCGACCATCTTCGGCTTCACGTCAAAGGTCTTGAGCCACATGCCGAAGTGAGGGGTAATGCGGAGGAAGGCCTCACATACGACAATAAATGCCGAGATGTGGAGAAAGGAGTCCGGGGCTAGATTGTGGAAATCTAGCCCGTAATAAAACATCAAACCCCTAACGAAGGGATCCAGAGTGAGGCCTAGACCTCGGAGGAAGTGGGAGATGAATGCAACGTTCTCGTTGGGTTCGGGAGTAGGGACGACCTGCCCTCGGGCAGGCAGCCGATGTGAAACCTCGGCAGTCAGGTATCTGGCCTCCCTCAACTTCTTGATATCCTCTTCCGTAACGGAGGAGGGCATCCACCAGCCTTGAAGGCTAGATCCGGACATGATTGAAGGTCCGAAGCACCTGACCTGGGCTTTGGGTGTTAGAACTCGAGGCGGGGGAAGGATTCGATTGAGCACGGGAGGGAAAAAAGTAAAAGCCTTGTCCCTTTATAAAGAGGGTGAATATCAAGCGTCCTCCTAGTGGCCGTTTGGGACTTGCCTAAAATCTAGGAGTCCTAGGCACGGTTGGGTTACTCACGACCGTATTGATGAGAATACCGTAATTAGGGGAACATGATCTCTACTTTGACAAGACGTGTCAGGAAACCGCCTCGCGTTATGTGTGGAGCCGGTTGAAGAAAAGCGGTTCGAATAATCACCGAGCCATGGCCTGATGTCATGTTGCCAAAGCATGTTAGCAGATTAAGATTTGTGGAAATATTATTCTCTCTACGGTGGTATGTGGAATTTATTTTGCAGGGTCGGACACTATCCTGGTATTCAAACTCTTCTGTGATGTGTCCGGAGGAGGAACCCGCCTTGCAATGCTGAAGACAACACTGTACGCCGGACTCATCATCATTGAAGCCTAGTTCAGGGGCTACTGAGGGAGTCCTGGATTAGGGGGTCTCCGGACAGCCGGACTATATCCTTTGGCCGGACTGTTGGACTATGAAGATACAAGATTGAAGACTTCGTCCCGTGTCCGGATGGGACTCTACTTGACGTGGAAGGCAAGCTAGGAAATACGGATATGTATATCTCCTCCTTTGTAACCGACTATGTGTAACCCTAACCCACTCTGGTGAGTTTGTCTGTAGGACACAATAACTTACAATCATACCATAGGCTAGCTTCTAGGGTTTAGCCTCTCCGATCTCGTGGTAGATCAACTCTTGTAATACTCATATCATCAAGAATAAATCAAGCAGGACGTAGGGTTTTACCTCCATCAAGAGGGCCCGAACCTGGGTAAAACATTGTGTCCCCTGCGTCCTGTTACCATCCGCCTTAGACGCACAGTTCGGGACCCCCTACCCGATATCCGCCAGTTTTGACACCGACAACAACAATCCACCGCCACCGCCACTAGTTGATAACTTAGCTCGCTTTCTAAGGTTGCAGCCGCCGGTGTTTTCCAGTAGCACCGAGCCCATAGTAGCAGATGATTGGCTCCACAGGATTGGGAGGGAGTTAATCACTGCAGGATGTACCAATGCTGAGAAGGTGCGATTTGCCGCACATCAATTGGATGGACCAGCAGCCTCATGGTGGGAGAATTACATAGTCACCTACCCTATAGCCATTGTTACATGGGATCAGTTTCAGCAAGCCTTCCGTATAGCCCATGTCTCAACTGGAGCTATGAGTATGAAGAAGCGCGAGTTTCGCAACTTACGCCAGGGGAACCGTACTGTGGCTCAGTACGCGGATGAGTTTAGCAAGTTATCTCGCTATGCCCCTAATGATGTGGCCACAGATGCCGCAAAGCAGGAGAAGTTTATGGAAGGGCTGAATGATGAGATGAGCATGCAGTTGATGGTGGCAACATTCAACAACTACCAGGAGTTGGTAGATAAGGCTCTTATGATCAAAGGGAACCAGCAGCAAATTGAGAGCCGTAAAAGGAAGTATGGACAAGGAAGGTATAATTCAGGAGCTTAGCAGAAGCCTCGCCTAACCCCGAACTCGGGAGGACTTGTTCATAACCATGGAGGCCACACCCACAATGGAGGAAGTAACCATAATCATACTGGCACAAGGAATGGGAATGGGAATGGAGCAAGCAACAATCAGAACCGTTCCAATCCAGCCACACCCGTGAAGAGAGACCTAAGCCACGTTACTTGTTTCAAGTGAGGGGAGACTGGACACTATTCCATGGAGTGCCTTGAAGCGAAGAATGGAAACGACAATGGGAGCGTTGGAAAGAAGCCTAATCCATTCAACAAAGGACAAGTGAACCATGTCAATGTGGAGGAGGTTGAAGAACAGCCAGACGCGGTTATTAGTAAGTTTTTGGTTAAGTCTTTTACCGCCCTTGTTCTTTTTGATACTGGTGCATCGCGTTCATACATATCAAGGGAATTCGCGGATAAGTTTAAACTACCGACCCAAACCCTTAGGACCCATCTGTTAGTGAGTTCACCTGGAGCAGAGTATATGGCTATTCAATGGTGTGACCAGATAGCCTTAAGCATTGGTAGCCATGTTTTTCCGTCCGACCTAATAATCTTGGAGTCACAAGGATTGGATGTGATATTAGGCATGGAATGGATGTCAAAGTATGGAGGAAGCATTGACTATGTTAGTAAGTCAATTTGTCTCACCACCCCTGAGGGAAAAAGGATCAAGTATGTATCTAGGCATGCGCCAAGAAGTAGCCAAGTGAATACCCTCACGGGAGTTGTTTAGGAGGAAGTGCCTGTAGTGAAGGATTAACCGGATGTTTTTCCAGAGGAGTTACCAGGCATGCCACCGGATCGAGACATCGAGTTTTTGATAGAGCTATTGCCAGGCACCGGTCCTATATCGAAGCGACCATATCGGATGCCCGCAAATGATCTGGAGTAGATTAAGAAACAGATCAAGGAGTTATTGGAGAAAGGTTACATTCGACGGAGCTCATCACCATGGGGAGCCCCAGTGCTTTTGGTTGAGAAGAAGGATAAATCTCTAAGAATGGTTGTTGATTATCGTGCGTTAAATGAGGTGACGATCAAGAACAAATACCCACTACCGATGATCAATGATTTGTTCGACCAGCTACAAGGAGCTAAGGTGTTTTCAAAGATCGACCTGCGATCTGGATATCACCAGCTGAAGATACGAGAGAAGGACATACCAAAGATAGCATTCACCACACGGTACGGGTTGTATGAATATACGGTCATGTCGTTTGGACTGACTAACGCCCCTGCCTACTTCATGAGCATGATGAACAAAGTATTCATGGAATATTTGGATAAGTTTGTTGTGGTGTTCATTGATGATATAATGGTATACTCGAAGAACAAGGAGGAGCACGAAGAGCATTTGCATTTAGTTCACGAGAAACTTAGGGAACATCAGTTGTATGCCAAGTTCAGCAAATGCGAGTTTTGGCTGAAGGAAGTTGGATTCCTTGGACATGTTATATCAGGAGAAGGTGTAGCAGTAGATCCTACCAAGGTTCAGTCAGTCACTGAATGGTTAGCACCCACTTCAGTTAGCGAGATCCGCAGTTTTCTTGGACTCGCAGGATACTATCGGAGATTCATTGAGAATTTTTCCAAAATTGCGAAGCCAATGATGGAGTTATTAAAGAAGGATACCAAATTTAAATGGACGGAAGAATGTGAAGCAAGTTTTCAGGAGTTAAAGAAACATTTGACTACAACCCCAGTGCTGATTCTGCTGGATATACGTAAGGAGTTCCAAGTGTATTGCGATGCCTCTCACTTAGGACTTGGAAGTGTGCTTATGCAAGACGGAAGAGTTGTTTCGTATGCCTCGCGACAACTGAAACCGCACGAGTTGAATTATGCCACGCATGATTTGGAGTTGGCTGCCATAGTGCATGTGTTGAAGACCTGGAGGCATTACCTTATTGGAAATCATAGTGATGTGTACACGGATCATAAGAGTTTGAAGTACATTTTCACAGAAAAGGAGCTGAACCTTAGGCAGAGGAGATGGTTGGAGCTTATAAAGGATTATTACATGAAGCATCACTGTCATCCAGGCAAGGCCAATGTCGTAGTCGACGCTTTGAGTCGGAAGAGTTATGCTAATACCCTAGTGAGCACGGGATTGCCGAAGGAGTTAGCAGAGGATCTTAGGGAACTTCGATTGGAGATTGTTCCTAGAGGTTTTGTTGCAACCTTGGAGGTTCAATCTACATTGTTAGGAAAGATTCGAGAAGCTCAGAAGGAGGACAAAGAGATTGCCGAGATAAAAGAGAGAATGAGCGAAGGAAAGGCCAAAGGTTTTCGTGAGGATGAGCACGACACCTTATGGTTTGAGGACCGTGTTTATGTGCCCAATAACACAGAGATCAGGAAGTTAATGCTTCAGGAGGCTCATGAATCACCATACTCGATACACCCAGGAAACACCAAGATGTATTTGGATTTGAAGGAACATTTCTGGTGGACTGGTATGAAGAAGGATATTGTGAATATGTAGCCGTATGTGATGTATGTCAGAGAGTGAAGGCTGAGCATCAAAAGATAGCAGGATTGTTACAACCTATACCGATACCCGAATGGAAGTGGGATAAACTTGGCATGGATTTTGTCACCGGATTACCCAGGACCAAATCAGGATACGATTCTATATGGGTAGTAGTTGATCGCTTGACCAAAGTAGCTCACTTTATCCCAGTGAAAACCACCTATACAAGTGCGAAGTTGGCTAAGATATATATGACCAGGATCGTATGTCTGCATGGAGTTCCAAGGACCATCGTATCAGATAGAGGGACACAGTTTACTTCAAAGTTTTGGCATCAGTTGCACCAAACTTTGGGGACAAGGCTGGAATTCAATACAGCTTTTCACCCGCATACAGATGGACAGACCGAGAGAGTCAATCAGATTCTGGAGGATATGTTGAGGGCCTGTGCGCTAGATTATGGATTTTGTTGGGACGACAATTTGCCCTACGTAGAGTTCTCATACAACAACAGCTACCAAGCCAGTTTGAAGATGGCACCGTTCGAAGCCATGTATGGACGAAGGTGCAGAACACCGTTGATGTGGGATGAAGTCGGAGACCGACGATTGTTTGGACCAGATCTGATCAAAGAATCTGAAGAGAAAGTTAAGTTGATTAGAGATAGACTGAAGATAGCTCAGTCTAGGCAGAAGAGTTATGCTGATTCGAAACGCAAGGAAATAACCTATGAAATTGGAGATAGAGCATATCTGCGAGAGTCACCCCTGCGAGGAGTGAAACGTTTTGGAGCTAAGGGAAAGTTAGCCCCGAGATTTGTAGGGCCGTATCGAATTTTGGAATGTATGGGAGAAGTTTCCTACAAGTTGGAGTTACCCGAAGGACTGTCAGGAGTTCATGATGTATTTCATGTTTCACAGCTGAAGAAGTGTCATGCTGAGATGGCCAATATACCGTTAAGAGATACAGTACCCTTGGATGCGATTCAGTTGGACAGTGATTTGACCTATGAGGAGAAGCCAGTCAGGATTCTCAAATTTGCCAGCCGAGTCACCCGCAACAAGGTTATCAAGTTTTGCAAAGTTCACTGGAGCCACCATACCGAGGATGAAGCCACTTGGGAACGAGAGGATGATCTTCGCAAAGACCACCCACACCTATTCTCTAGCCAACCCGAATCTCGAGGGCGAGATTCATCTTAAGGGGGGTAGATTTGTAACATCCCAAATTTTCAATTTGGAATGTTATACATAGATCATCCATGCATATCATATTTTATTGCATTTCGTTTTGCGATCCTTGAAATCCTAAGCAACTCAAGGACCCTCAGAGAGAGTTGGGGATTTCCCTGTTTTCATATTTGAGTTTTATCAAATATTGAAACGAGGATTTTTGGTTTTAATTATTTGCTCTCCGAAAATATTTCATATTAAAATACATGAGAGGAGATAATATGACTTCTCCAAAATAAATGAAATATTGGAGGAAAAAGATTAAAATAAAATATTTGATTTTTATCCGGAGTTTATTGCTATTTTATTTGAATTAGAAAAATTGCACGTTTTTCAAAGTTGCATTTTAGGGCCAAGAAAATGTTCACCTTGTTCTAAATATTTTATTTAGACGGTGAAAATTTGTTTTGGCATTTCTAGAATTTTATTTTATTTTCTAGGATTTTTTTAGTTTCGGCGAAATTATTTAAAAAAACGCGCAGTGGCAAACTAGGCCGAAGCCCAGCCGCCGGCCCACTCCCCGCGCCGCCGTCTCCTAGCGGGAGACCGCCGCCGCGCCGCCTGAACCGGAGTCCGGCCGGGACTCCGTTTCCTTGCGCCGTGCCCCCTCCCCCAAGCCACGCCGCCCCCGCCTCCTTATAAGCCACCATCCCCGCCCCTAGAGCCGCCACCCTGCCGCCCGCAACCGCCGTTCGATTGCCGCGCCGCCCCGCCGCCCGTTTGCCGCACC
>NC_041390.1:475806219-475811192 GCF_002162155.2 Triticum dicoccoides | reverse complement strand
TTTGCCGCACCGCCGCCGCCCCTCACCGGAGCCACCGCCGCCGCCTTTTGCCCGCACCACCGCCGCCCCGCCCTCACCGGAGCCGACCCCGCCGCGCCGGACTTCGCCGAAGGTAGAACCGTTCGTTTTTTTAAAAAGCCCGATTCGGTTTTTTAGAAACCCTAGTTTTTTTGGATAGATCGGTTCACCGGTTTTTCGCGGTTTAGTTACTTTGCAGACGTTCGTCCGTACGTTCGTTTTAACAAATGGAGTTTACTCGTTAGTAACAGACAACGAACGCTCCTTCATTAGCCTGTTCGTCAGTTTTCTTTTTCTCGGATTTTCCGCGATTATTTTCAATCGCGATTTCTGATCCGATTTTCGTTTTAGTTTATCTTTTCGCTCGTTTGTCGGAATCGTGCGATTTAAGCGCCTAGATCTTCGGCTCGAGACCCTCTTTCCGTTTAACCAACTTGAACAAGCTTTTGCTACTGTAAAATTTGACCTTAGTCCAGATTAGTAAACGGATCTTGTTTCTTTCGCAGTTTGAGTTTCGTTGCTCCGTTTGATTTGATTCTTTTCGCAAACCGGAGTTCTTAAGTTGAGCTTTCTGGTTAGATCTTCTTGTTTGAGTTTTACCCGTGTTTCTTTGCTTGATTTCTTATGTATGCTATTGTTTGTTTGCGACAGAACACCTGGAGTGCGAAGCATGCTACTAGGAATCCCTAGGTTTTGCGGATCATCAGCAAGGCAAGTAACACTTTGATCATACCCCTTTATCACACAGTTTTTATCCATTAGTTCCAATCCTCAAACATTGCATGGTTAGGATGTGATTAACATGTGGGTTGGGAAGTAGTTGATGAGGTAGAACCTATTGCCCTGTTATATTCAAACCCTTGGGAGTTACTTCTACGTATTGCTTATATTGCTATGCTATGCTCGTAGACGTGGTTGGGTGAGTGAAATCCATGGCAGATGTGAGATTGTTAATTAATGGTTCAACTTAAGGTGGCAACTTGAATACACATCTGGGTGGAATGTTTGTTGGGCACCTGGAGGATCCAGTGTTGTCCTAGGATATCCCCGAGTACCCGTGTGATAATCCTATGGTCCGCCACCCAGGCTCAAAGGGAACTGAGATATTTTCATGCTAGAAACTTCCGTGTGCAGCCACAAGCTATTATGGGCTCTAGCATAGTGGAGTAAGTTGCGTGAAGCTCCCGAAGAGGTGGATCAGCAGGTAGTGGGATGTAGGTTCGGTATGGTCTGCCCGGATTAAGGAGTTAATGCTTATGAAAAACTGTGTCTCGGTCACCCATTTATCAAACACCCTGTAGTGCGAGAAATCCAACGGAGGAGATCGGGTCTTGTGGGGAAAAGTGTGCGAACCTTTGCAGAGTGTATAAACTAATCATGGTTAGCCGTGTCCCCGGTTATGGACATCTTGAGTATGTAGTACTTGGAGTATCATAAGTATATCATCACTCTAAACTAATATTGTTGGGTTGTTAATTACTTTAATTGGGATTGAGTTAGAGGAACCTTCTCAATGATGTTTCAACTACCATGATAGTTAAATAATATCTATTCCTTTGTTGTAGGGAAAAATTTGCTTTTCGCAAAAACTATAACCATAGAGCTTTCCACCATCCAAATATGCATGTAGTGATAGAATTATTTGGTTCTTGCTCTACTGTGTTATCTTGCCAGCATATTCCATGTGCTGGCCCATTTTCGGTCTGCAACGTATTATGTTGCAGACTTTTCAGACGAGTAAGGTTCGTTAGGTCGTTGCCGTGCAGCTCAGCTATGCCGTTGGAGTTGATGGACTCACTTTATCTTCCAAGGCTTCCGATGTTATCGTATTAGATGGCCTTAAGCCATATTTATTGTAATAAGTACTCTTTTGAGACATCCGATGTAATAAGAGTGTGATTCCTACTCTGTTATAAATCCTTGAGTACTGTGTGTGTCAGCATTACCGATCCAGGGATGACACTGAAGCACAGAGACTTGGCCATTTGAGGTCGGGTCGCTACAATAATTCACATACATGATGATTGGCTCGACAGCATGGCATCGCATAATTCACATATATAATGCCTTTGCAACAAGATAGCATGGCATAATTCACATATAAAATGTCTTTCAACAAGATGGCAATGCATAATTCACATATATGGTAATTAGACACTAAACAGGTGGCATTCTCACAAAGCATGTCTAAACTAATCAAATGACATCGCAATGCAAGACACCATACGCACGATATGAGCAACATAACCCTGCCAAGTTAATTAGAGCATACACCTCAGGGGGGAATAGGACTGGTCATCTGTCTTTGAATCCTCCTCTGAGGAGCTATCCGTAACCAGCAAGATATGCGCTTCGTCAGATAGCATAGTCTGCTCTGAAGACCTTGTTTTCACTCCAGAATTTTCCATCACCCTGTCAAATGGCTGATGCACACGAAGAGTAGTTGAATGTACTAACATTGTTGACAAATGTAATACATAATGAAACAAAAGGATGGCCTGATATAATTCACATATAAGATGACTGGCTAAGCAGGATGGCATTGCAAAATTCACATATATGATGCCTAGCTAAACAAGATGGCATTGCATAATTCACATAAACGATGAATAAACTAAACAGATGGCATTCACACAAAGCATGTCTAAACTAAGCAGTTGACATATTTGATGTATAAAGTAAGCAATGCAAGGCATCATATGCATGATATAACCAACATCAGCATGCCAAGTTAGAGCAAATACCTCATGGGGTAAATAGGAGTGGTCTTCTGCTTCTAAATCCCGCTCAGAATAGTTATCTTCCTCTTGATTACAATCCAAAATGGGTGGAGGGGGGCTGCCTTTGCGCCCACCATGGAGCGACGTCTGCATGAAATTTTATTGCCACGCAAGGCTCTCTTTTGCTCTACATGTTCAGTTCCATTGTGTACAATAACTGACATGCATAGGAATAAAACATAGTGAGATTATGTAAGGAGTGCATGCACAAATCCAGAGTGATGGTAGCAAACTGTGGATAGACCCAAAACCAATGATAGTAGGCAGATAATAGCTTTAGTTAAAAAAATATAGATAATTGCTCCTTTAATGTTTGTTTGCACCCAACATGAAACTCATAGTAGACACCCGAGATTAACCAGATAGTAGACAGATAGTACTGATTGCTGCCCCAGTATGTACCCCACAACCATTTAAAAACTCAAGTTTCAGCATAAGCTTGGACCTGACTCAGAGTCTAATAGGTGAACACGATGATAAAGTAGCATGTCATCATATTAAGCGATGCATAACGTAAGAAGACACGGAAGAGTGCGACCTCTCTTGCGGACCCGTGTAGTCCTCAAGGTCATCTGCTCAGTTGATGATGGTAATGCAGTTGTCGTGGCTGCCGGTGGCGGAGAAGAAGATCTGAGGCAACGAAAGACAGTCTGGAGAGCGGATCCCTACTGTGGTGAACCCTTCCGTCGTTGGAGCAGCTGAGCTGGGGTGGAACACAACACCACAGGAGCAGGACAAACCACACAAGGTTTTCTTTGACACATATCTGTAATAGAAGTAATTGTGTAAGGGCTTGTTTGAATTTGAGCATTCTAACAATGCAGGGATAGGAAATAGACAGGAATAGGATAGGAATGCACGTGCAAAACCGAGAATTTAAAAACAGAGGATTTTTGCCAATCTGGGTGTTTGGTTCACAAGAATTGGAAGATCACAGGATGCAAAGAAGCATGGTGAGATTAAGTCAAACCACAAGAAAATGTACGGTTATAATGCTATTATGCTACTATCTCTTAGTCTTGTGCTTCATGAATAGGAATTTGAAAAGGAGGACAAGTGGAAATTAAAATTCCTACGGTTTTTCTTTCAAGGAGACACTAAAGGAACAAATCCTACAGTTTTCCTTTGCTCCATTCCTTTGCACCAAATTCATGAAAAGTAGTACCATACGAAACTTTCCAATTCCTAGTTTTTTCATTCACTTTTCCTTTCAAGCACTGGCGATTCCAGTAGGCATGCTTGAGCAAGGAAAATCCTACGCTAAAAAATGTTTTTGTGCTACTTCTATTACTTTGGACCCAGGCCACTGCCCTACTAGCTCAACTCCTAGGGCCATCGACAAATGCATAACTCAAACACGCAGAGATAAATAATGATGGCATTCAAGAGAGTCCATCACGGATAGCTAAGTTGCTTGGTACCTCACTGCTTGTCATATAGTAGGATAAAATGATCGTATTTCCCATTACTCCGTGTGCTCAGTGGACAATATATATAACATGTAGAGTAAAAAAGATATGCAACAAGTGTAGAACCTCTTTGGTGAAGCCATGTCGATCTCAGCGTGATTGGGTTGGCCGGTGAGGATGCTCCGGCTAACTTGGCTGTCGGAGGAGGGGAAGAAGATCTTAGGCGTCTGGAGATGGAGCCCGAGGTATTGCTCCGCTGTGATGGAGGGTTTCGTCGTTGGAGCAGCTCTGGTGAGTTGTACGACGCCGAGGCTGAAGCAGGACAAGAGAGACAACGTTAACCTGAGTGGAATTCTAATAGCATCTCCAATAGATGACGTAAAATACATAACCACAAGCTGCTAGATGTATACATTAGCCACTCATCTCTGAACTTAACTGTCGAAACTGAATTTAAGTGTTGAAACTGAACTTAACTGTCGAAACTGAATTTTCCTGTCGAAAATGAATTTTACTATCGAAACTGAACGCACTAGAGGTGAGGCTACACGTCAGTCGACTGACTTTTTCATCTCTGGTCAGTCGATTTTGCAGCCGTTGGATACGAAATCAAGGGCCTGCAGTTCATCTTCAACCTTCACCCCCCTGAGCCGCCAGCCACCACCGGCCAAATAGCCGCCCCCCGCCGCCCGTGGCCGGTGGTGCGCCGCCCTTCCCGCCCCGAAAACACTCCCCACCGCTGGTCCGCTGCCGCCCCAGCCATCCC